>NC_136003.1:29565564-29703064 GCF_048128805.1 Centroberyx gerrardi
CAGCAGGAATATTGGCCGAGTCGTGACGTCATCGCTCTCTCCAACACGGCTGAACAGAGCGCCGAGTCGTACGTGAACGGAAAAAAATTTCATACGATAAAGCCGAAAATGAACCACGAGTACAAATTTAAAAGACATGGATATTCCTTGATAACTGTAGTGCTGCAGCATTCAATTCCCTGTGGTGTTTACGTTCATAATCTCCTGAAATATCCGGAAATTGCCTGCTAGCCAAGCCAACCCCAACTCGATTGCTAACGTTAGGCTAACTGTGTAAAAAAAAAAAGTACGACCCGACATCACATGAGTGCAGCGTCATGATGCAGCAGGAGGCGGAAATATAAATTCCAACCAATAAAACATCACAGATTTTTGAACAGTCCCGCCCCTCTGCCCCTCCCATCCAATAAAACAGCATTTCTCTCCTTGACTTTTTCGTGTTACCTTTTTGTTAGCGATCTCTTTTTTCTTCGTTTTTATTTTTATGTTTTTAACTCTGTAGCACTTTGAGATTCACTATGAATGAAAAGTGTAATACAAATAAAATGCATTATTATCTCCTATGTCCCGCCCCCAACATCCTGTTTCAACAAAATGCCGTTTCATGGGGTCTTTAATATTATTATTATTATTATTATTATTATTATTATTATTATTATTCCTGAAACTGTCACCAAAGCAATTCACAAAATCAAACTGCTGCCAGATGCCAACAGATGATGTTTTTGTCTTTCTCCTCACAGGTGTCCATCAACAGCCAAGGTCAGTGAGCAGAAACACTCGTGAGATGCACAAGAAGCAACACACACACAACAAAGCAAATTAATGAATGTATAGAATGTATTGCTTGAATTTAGAATGAATTGCATATTCATCTCATGTTAAGAATGACTGTTTCTGCTTTCATTGCAGCGGAGTATGAAGAGGCGTTGAAGGTAGGTTTGAATTTCACAAACCATCCACCCTTACATAGTTATAGAAAAGGAATAAGTGTATCTCTTGGTGTATTAGAGGTCAATTTTGGGACTGTATGTTCATACTGCAAGTTGTTAACAATGTGACTCTATGTAAAACTCATTTTTTTTTAAATTAGTTTGCCTTTACTGCCCCTAGGCTTTACTTGTATTTTATTCTTAGTTTTTTTTTTTTTTTTTTTAATTGGTTATGGTTGCAGACAATGATGATCTAGCATGTTGATGACTATGCTATGATTGTCTTGTCATTGTCCTATTTGTCTTGTCTGGCCGTTTCTCACAGAAAATAAAGTAATTAGAATTTGAATTGAATTTGAATGTTTTCATATTCTCGTCCGTTGGTTTTGGTGAGATTAAGAATGCCTTCTACAAGAAGGAAGACCTGATCAAGACCCGATCAAGACCTGATCAAGACCTGATCAAGACCTGATCAAGACCTGATCAAGACCTGATCAAGACCTGCAGCAGCACATTAAGTTACAGACAGAACAGCTGAAATGTGTTGAATCAAGTTTGACTCCAGTGGATTCTGTTGCTGCTGCACAGATCTGTTAAATAGATGCCGACGTGAAACTGAAGCATTTCAGTGTGTGGTTGAATACTTTTTCTGACTATATTGTTCCTGCGCAGACCGGCAGCTGAGAAGAGTACTACAGCCCATCAGATATATTTAATATTAATCCAACTGCGTCCTTTTCCTTCACTTGAAATCACCCCTCTGTGGGCAGTTTGCAGTGACTTTGAAGCGTCCTTCTCAGGAGCCATTTGTTTTAAGTCAGTTGGGGACGGTAAGCAGCATCAGGTGAGACTAACCCGCTGACTCGTGTTTCCCAGAGTGCAGCGCGGCAGGGGAACCGACTGCACATGAACGTGTACGAGACTCGGGGCCAGCCGGCGCGGGTCCCCGCCGCCAAGGCCAGCGGGGCGGAGCCAAAGAGAGGCTTCAGGCCCCCGCAGCACTGCCCCACCCTCGCCCAGGTGGTCAGCCGCAAGATCCAGGCGGCCGTCCCGGAGCAGGGCATGGTGAGCCACACGGTTCAGATTGTTTTAGGCACATTCTTGGGACTATGGATCGGTCTGTGTTGCGATCTTTTCAAAATTTCATTGATTGACGCAAGAGGGTGCTACATCATTTGATTGTTTGTCCCTCTTGTCCCAAGGTGATCATGAAGGAACTGAAGGGGACCAAAGAAGAAGACAAGACTCCTCCTGCCTGGTTCACCTCCTATATGGAGAAGGTAAGAGCGGCTTCATGGAGATGATGATGTCAGTTTCAGCAAAAGTTAGATCTTCTCCCAGAGGAACTAAACAGATTTATATGCTGTGAATTGATGTCAAGAGCGCCACTGTAAACATATTTTAAGTAATAATCTGCAACATTTTCATATAAGTAAATGTCTGTCCTAAATACAATAAAGAAAAGAGGCTCTCATGGATTACAGCTGTAAAGTCTTAATCTGAGTTTTACATGGATTCATCTGTTCTGATGTTAAAATCTTTTCTCCTGTTTCTTCTTCATCTTCCTGCTCTTCATCTCTCCCCACCCTTCTCCCTAACTCTCCTCCCCTGCCACCCCACCTTCTCCTCCTCTCCTTTCTCCCTCTCCTCTTCCTCCTCTCCATCGCTCTTGTTTCCACCTCTCCTCCCATCTCCCTCCCTCCCTCCCTCCAGTTTAAGGACCAGGTGGTGCGGGAGGCGGTGGAGAAGATCTGCCGGGAGTTCTCCGGCCAGTGCTGCATCCACAAGCCCCTGGGAGGAGGAGGAGGGGGGGGGAGGGGGAGGGGGAGGAGGCAGGGGGGAGGGAGGAGGAGGAGCGGAGGCCCAGCAGGTCCCTGAGGTGTCCTCCTCCACCCTGCCCGGAGCGCCCTCCTCCTCCTCCTCCACCCCGCCCTGCTCCTCCTGCAGGGGGCAGACCACCGGAGGAGGGTACCAGTGCAGGTATGGGATGTTGGAGCTTCTTCTTCTTCTTCTTCTTCTTCTTCTTCTTCTTCTTCTTCTACTTCTTCTCTTTCTTCTCTTCTTTCTTCTTCTTCTCTCTTCTCTCTTCCCTTTCTTCTTCTCTCTTCTCTCTTCTCTTTCTTCTTCTTCTTTTCTCTTCTCTTTCTGTTTCTCTTTCTTCTTCTTCGTCTTCTTTATTCTTTTTTAACTATTCCAATCCTCACATATGCATCTTCTGGAGGTGACGGTGTAATGGAATTGCAGAGCGCATCTAGTGAAAGAATTGAATGTTTATAAGATTCAGTATTGAATTCCATCTTTCACAGTGGTACTGAAGTAGTTTTTAAAATTTCAGTTATCATGGCAAAACTGGTCATATGAAGTACGATTTTGAAAAAATATCTAATTGCGATTATTTTGACTGATATTGCAATTTTGATATGATTTGTGATATTAGAGGGAATGATAATTTTTACATCATTATTCTCATTTTCATTGAAAAACGTATTCAAATGATTATGGTGTGATTTTTGCGGGGATCTGTACCAAACAAAGATGTTTTCTTAAGTCTGTAGAATATGATGTGTAGGCCAGGACATCTCTGCAGCACGACAATAGTTAATTTAAAATGGTATTTTGACACACATTTGCGCCTCCTGCGATTTGAAAATTGCAGTAGGCCATATTGCGATTTCGATAAAATTTCGATTAATTGTTCAGCCCTAATATGAAGTATTTCAAAGCTTTGCAACTTGTAGTCTTCAATCTTCAAAATGCATGCTAGATGCTAATAAATTGCAACCAAAAACACAAAACTTAAAATATCCTGTCACACTAGAGAGTCACACTTTCCAAAGAATAACAAAGTAAATTTGGCCTGAGAGCCTCACATTGGGGAAACCCTAGTGTGCATTTTGAAAGACTGCAAAGAAAGGATGGACGGAAGAAAGGATGCAGATAAGAGGAGGGAGGAGCATGAGAAGCAATTGTTTGTACATCGCTGTTTTGTTTTCCTGGTATCTGAAAGCCGAGGATGGGAGTTAGTTTCTGTTTAGCAGAACTGCAGCCGCTCTGCTTTCTCTTTCCCTCGCTGCCTCCCGGTCCGGTATAAAGACGATAGATAGACTCTGAGTCGCACGGTAACTGACAGTCCTCAGCCTCTGTCTGTGTGTTCAGTGTCCTGTCCAGGTAGGTTTCTGCACAGTTTACAGTTTTAGGGGCTTCTGCAGTGGAGTGTGTGTTTTGCAAAGATACTGGATATATCAGCAGTTTCTTTGTTTTGTGTGTGTGTGCTGTTTACTTTTCCTGTAGTATGTTTAAACTATGTAAACCCAAACTGATTTATTTATCCTAGACTTTCACTGGCTATTCAATATATGTGCAGTATTCTGTCTTTTGTTGCATTTTATGTATGACACCTGAACTTTGTTATTGTGTAGAGTTTTTAGATAGTCAATAACTCTCTCTTTCTCTCTCATTCCTTTCCTCCCTTTCTCCATCCCCTCACCCTCCCTCCATCTTTCTCCCTCCTTCCCTTCCTCTCTCTCCCCTCTCTTCTCTCTCTCTCCTCAGTGTCTGTACATCCTGTACTCTGTGCGAGCCCTGCAGTTTCTCTCATGATCCCAGTCACAACCTGGTGAGGGCCAGGACTCCTCTGTCCATCCCGGAACACGGATCACCTGCCCCGGACCACAGCAGGTAGGAACCACTTTACTACTGCTTTCATATCTTTGTGCTTTACCAGAGAATGAATCATCTGTGTATTGACATGAAGTTGAACTTTGTCCCGGTTGTGTTTCCTGTTTATCACAAACTATAGAGCTGTTAGTATATTCATCCTGTAATCCAGCATGATGTACACCCAAAGTACTACTACTACTACTACTACTACTACCACCACTACTACTACTATTACTACTACTACTGCTACTACTGTTACTACTACTACTACTACTGTTACTACTGTTACTACTACTACTACTACTGTTACTACCACTACTACTACTACTACTACTACTACTACTACTACTGTTACTACTACTACTAGTACTACTACTACTGCTACTACTGTTACTACTACTACTACTACTGTTACTACTGTTACTACTACTACTACTACTGTTACTACCACTACTACTACTACTACTACTACTACTACTGCTACTACTACTACTAGTACTACTACTACTGCTACTACTGTTACTACTACTACTACTACTACTACTACTACTGCTGTTACTACTACTACTACTACTGCTACTACTGTTACTACTACTACTACTACTACTACTACTACTGCTGTTACTACTACTACTACTACTACTACTACTACTACTACTACTGTTACTACTACTACTAGTACTACTACTACTGCTACTACTGTTACTACTACTACTACTACTGTTACTACTACTACTACTACTGCTACTGCTGTTACTACTACTACTACTACTGCTGTTACTACTACTACTACTACTGTTACTACTACTACTACTACTACTACTGCTGTTACTACTACTATTACTACTACTGTTACTACTACTACTACGACTTATACTACAACTACTACTACTACCACTACTACTACTACTGCTGTTACTACTACTACTGCTGTTACTACTACTACTACTACTGCTACTGTTACTACTACTACGAATACTGCTGCTACTACTACTACTGCTACGACTATTGCTACTACTACTAATAATAATAATAGCAAACTTTATTTATATCACACCTTCCAGATCATTGTTACAAAGTGCTTAACAAAAAATAAAAACATAGTGTAAAAATACACAGAAAATAGTAGTGATAAAAACACAATTAGAGAAACAAAAGCAATCAAGTAAAAATAGAACAACAGCAAAACAAAGAATAGAAAATACTTGTTGCTTCTTACTGATGTTGCTGCTGATATGTGGACATGTACTGTTTACAGGTGCTACTTGTAGTATTTCAACACTGATAAATCATTCCTGCATTCATTTTGAGATATTAGTATTAAACAGACAAGACCATTGGCAAGAAGAGCAGGAATTATGGGAATTGTGGTCTTAATTTTGGGACACAAACTAACAATACCAATGAGATAGAGGCTACCAATCGTTTTGACGATGGTCTCATTTGTTTACAGTAATCATATCAAGGTATATTGGTAAGCATAAGCTTTATAAACACTTGGCTAAGTGTCATGTGTATGATGCTCTGATGAAGGTTTATGCTGAAATGCAGTAGCTAAAGCACTAATCTTGGCCATTAATAAAATAAAGGTGTAATTGAGGTTAAGTCTTGCCCTAATTTTTGAACCAGCTTTTTGGACTGCTGTCATTCCCTTGTTCTTCGTGGATTTGTTGGAAGCCATGAATCTGTCTTCGATCACAGCAGATCAAAAATCTCTTATTATCTCTTATTTAGATAGTTTGAGCCATCTGACTCAATGCTGTATAACAGATATATTGTATATAATGTATTTTCTTGCTTATGATCTAGTTTTAAAGAGGATATTTTGTTAATTTCCGTGTTTCATTTGTCTTGTATGTGTCTGCTCTGTGCCTGAGTATGTGCATGGTCTCCCTCCGTGTCTTCATCTTCATCTTCATCTCTCGTCTGTGCGCTCGCCCTCTCCAGGTTCTACAGGCGGGGGGACCGTAGTTTCCGGAAGGCGGAGAAGCAGCGGCTGAAAGCGGAGAAGCGGCAGCTGAAGGCCGAGGTCAAGGAGATCAGGAAGCAGCTGAGGATGGAGAGGCGGGGCATACAGTGGAGCTCCTCCCACCGGGACGGAAGCTCCTCCCCCGTCCTGCTGCAGCCCCGCGCCACCCAGCACAACAGCCCCGAGTAGGTTACTGGGAAAACCGGAGGAAATTAGTTGCACGCTTCAATGATCCCAACATGCTTTTTATACGTGTGAAGAAAATGGGTCAATTTAAAGAGTAACTAAACCCCAAAGACAAATCTGTGTAAAGCCTGACATCTACTGGTAAAACGCATGCTACTTTGGTGCCAGGTGATGATGTCACCTTCTATAGAGTACAACAGGTGGTGACATCACCTGGCAGCAAAGATCAGCCAATAGCAGATGGCAATTTCAGAAGCATGCTTTTTACCATTAGATGTCAGGCTTTACACAGGTTTGGGTTTGGGGTTTAGTTCCTCTTTAAGTTAAGTTTTACGTGGTTCTGTGGCTCAATATAACACTGCTCAGGTTAGGAGTCACCCATGATACAAATGTACAGTATGTGCTAATGGTACTGTGAGGTTTAGAGAGAAAAAAGTAGCACATCCAAAAATAAAAGTAGTATGGCAGAGTACTCCCTTTTCACTTGAATTTATTGGCACATGCACAATACTGCTGACGCGTTTCGGCGTTCATCAAAGCATACTGTGAGGCGTTCTGGATAAAAACATCCACTGAATGATGTAAGTCACACTATCTTATGTCCGTATTCAAATGTAAGAGCTGTTGTAGGCAAATTAGATTTAGTCAGCTAGAAGGAGATCCGGTAAACAGCTGACTCAGAAGTTTTATGTTGCATCGTGTTTCACATTTACATTTACGTTACAACATCTTGGAGAATAACTTGCAGGGTTTGCTGCAGTAGTAACGCAGGATAGATGCAGTATGGGGGGGCTTCTGTGATATCTGCCACTGTGTACGGCACTAATGCAACACAGATGCAGACAGAGGCACTGAGCCCTCTCCTGTTCCTCTCCTGTTCCTCTCCTGTTCCTCTCCTGTTCCTCTCCCAGGCGTCCGAAGCGCCCCTGTCCCCTGGTGGTTCCGGCCATGACGGCTGTGTTTCTGGATGAAAACCTTCCCGATGGAACCCGACTCCGACCCGGGACCAAGTTTATAAAGTACTGGAAGATGAGGAACACTGGAACCATCAGCTGGAGCGCTGACACTAAGGTAAAGCTCTCTGCTGTATCCTGCTCTACTCTTCTCTATTCTACTGGAATAGAGGATTATAAACACTTAATACCCTCAAACAAAAGGACAGTCCAGGCACTCCAAATATAAAAATATAACCATGAGGAAGAAAATACTTAAAAAGCCTTTATTGTAGTGGCTAAATCATTAAAAAAGCCCTGGCTTTTTTTAATGATTTAGCCACTACAATACTGTTTAATACCCGTTTTCCAAGAGCACCCGATACATTTTTGATCCTAGTTTGACAATATAGAGCAACCAGTCATTTCCTTTTTTCCAGTTAATACCCTCACTTTTAAGATGAGTGGAATTGTCAGCTGCAATACTCTACTTTCCTCTACTCTCCACTGATCTACAGTACTATTATGAATAGTAAGGTTTTGTAAGATGAGGAGAACTAGAACTGTTGCACTGACACTGAGATTAGGCCACACTGTGTGACACACAGCACTCAGATAGGAGCTTTGGTTATACAAACATTTAACATTTAGCAGAGATGCTCTGGAGACAGAAATGACCTCATTGGTTGAGTTAAACCTCAGTGGGCGGAGACAAAAATGAACCGTTTTTCTGGCTAAGTAAAGTTAGACTGAAGCTCAGTGAAAAAGACAAGAGGTAAGAGAGGAGGAAGCTGATATTATGAAGCCTAGTGCTCTGCTCTGCGCTGAAAAATGGTGGTTTTGGCTCCGCCCATTGAGGCTCAGCCAATAAAGTTATTTCTGCCTCCAAATTAGCTGCCTCTGAGAAATGTTTGTATAACTGAAACTGCAATCTGCCTACAGTGCTCTTTATCATGTCGTTGTATGAGTACATGCAATCAAACAAACTCCAGTTCTTTTAAAGAGATCTGTATTAAAACATGAGGAATGTAAGATTCCCTTATGATTAAAAGTTACAACTGTCATGAACGGTAAAGCGTGAATCAGTTGTTTATTTGTATCATTATGTTTACTTATTACTAGGACTACAGCTTGTGACCATAATACTTAGCAGTGATAAGTGACTGCCATACTCTGCCTTGTTCTCCTCCTGCAGTTGAAGTTCATGTGGGGAAACCTGGCGGTGGGGTCCGGGGACCGCTGGAGAGAAGTGTCCGTCCCCTTCCTCCAGCCGGGACAGGTCAGATGACAAGACGAGACGAGCTTTCATTTTCTCTTATCTTGGGGAAAAAAGTCCCTTCTTCTTCTCACTTAGCTCATATTTCTTATTTTCTCTCTCTAGCACTTCTCTCTTACATGATCATTCCCGGATCACAGGAGTGTTGTCAGGGCACTACGGCTCTTAAGGTCCATTCACATCTAGAGTGATAACTATAAAGATAACTATGAAAATATTTAAATCATTCTAAGTAAATAGCGTGTCTGTGTTTCCACTGCAGCGATAACTACGAAAACCTCCAAAACGATAAATGTAACTATATTTTTGGTTCGATCTCAGAGCGATTTTTTTGGATGCAGAGACAGCGATGACACATTTTCAACCAATCAAAGTTAAAGTTGTAAGAAAGAAGGGGGCGGAGCATTCTGCAGCTCACTGCAGCGATGCTTCGTCTGCTGAGGAACTTCTCACGGATATCGCTGAAGTGTGAATGATTCAGCAACAAAGTGTGGTTATAGTTTATAGTTATTGTTCTCGATGTGAATGGGCCTTTATCCTTGCACTCTTTACTATTGCTATTGCTTATAGTGTTGGTCTACAAACTGATGATCAGGATGAGCAGAGTTTAGAGATAAGAAGCTATGAAATAGAGCGGTCCAGTGTTGAGTCCTAAAACCCGGAAGTGAGTTAGTATTTTTGAGCCATGGCTTCAAAATACCTTGGCTGAAAAGTGATTAAGATTTGAACGGGGTTTCGGTAAAAAGCCTGGAAATAAGATCTGTGGTTAAGACAAGCTTAAAGGAATAGTTCACCCAAAAATGAAAATTCTGTCATCATCTACTCCCCCTCATGCCAGTTGAAACACAGGTGAAGTTTGTCCATACAACACACAGGGAGGCTGCAGCACAACTCCACAGCAGCCTTCTCCAAAACAACTGAAGTCAATGGGGATCAGTTCTTCAGAGTTCCAGAAAGACCTACAGTATATTTACACCATAATTTAGTGCAAATCTTAACTACAGCTGATTGATTTGCAACAAATAATAGTGTATAGGTCTTTCTATTCACAGTGTGATTGTTTGGCTGTTTTTGTTTTGGAGCTCTAAAGAACCGGTCCCCATTGACTTCAGTTGTTTTGGAGAAGGCTGCTTCGAAGTTGTGCTGGCAGCCTCCCTGTGTGTTATATGGACTAACAAATTTCACCTGTGTTTCATTTGGCATGAGGGTGAGTAGATGATGACAGAATTTTCATTTTTGGGTGAACTATTCCTTTAAGAAAGTTTTAACGTTTCGTTCTGTGACATAAAATAAACCATTAAACATCCCATTCGTGAATTTTGAAGGTTTTATGCGCCCTAATAAAGTAAGTTGCGAACAAATGGCTAACTACAATGGGTTTGTCGCAAAATAACACGTCAGTACGCAGAATAGTCCACTAAAGCCTCTGAACTGCAGAACTCACACTGTTATAAAAAAACATCATCGCTGGACCGCTCTATAAGGATGAGATGAATGAATGAAGATGAAGGATTCTTGCTGGTCTTTTTAGCTCCTGTCCCATTTCCCATAATTCCATACCAAACCGGACCCGCACGGGGCCCGGTGGCACCAACAGCAGCCGTCCCTCTGTGTGTGCAGGTGGGCGTGGTGAGCGTGGCGCTGTGTGCGCCTGGCGTGGAGGGCTCCTACACGTCCCACTGGCGCCTGGCCCACGGCGGGGAGCAGTTCGGGCCGAGGGTGTGGTGCAGCATCGTGGTCGACCCTCTGGCCCCGGCCGCCATGATGGCTGACGGGATACTGGTGTCGCCCTGCGTCACGCCACAGGTAAGAAGAATCCCCTGATGATCAGATAGCGTCACGCTGCGTCTCGCTGCATACAGTAAATAAGTTGAATAAATGCATGGATGCATGTATGAATAAGGGAAGGAAGGCAGCAGACAATAAAAATAAAATATGTAGGATTACTGTGGCGTACTGGTGTCACCCTCAATCACACCACAGATAAATACACTCACATAGATACATAAATACATAACAAACTGGGCAGAAAGTGGCCATTCTCGGGGGTTAGTGATGGGACGATCTGTTTATCTCACGATACGACTCGATGCGTGATATCTGGTTCAGGATTCAATACAATGAATGTAATAAATAAAAGTTCAGTGACAACAAAGTCTGGCTGTGCAGAATTATGTTTATTTCTGAGCTACAAATCTTTCTAGCGATGGCATTGGCTGCTAGAATGTAAACAATGACTTAAAAATGTCCTTACAAAGTGACGATAACATAATTTGGATGGAGAGTTTGCCGTCTCATTTGTGATTACTACAGCAGAATAAAATGCAGCAAATATCACCATTCATTTTTCTGCCCCACGACACGTGTTGTCACATTTTTGTATTGCGATATGTTGAATTTCGATATATACGTGGTCCCATCCCTGCTCGGAGTGTGTGTATGACTTCTCTGACAGTGTTTTGTTTGATGCTGTCCCGTCTGCAGGGGAAGAACGCAGCGGCTAAGGATGGAAAAGCCTGTGCAGCTTCCAGGGACCAACCTCTGATGTCAGTGGACCAAGAGGAGTACTACATCCCATCTGTTGACCTGCTTACTGCGCAGGTAACATGCTACCATAATATAGAATAGACTACGAACAACTGATAAAGTCCTGCACTACTGAAAAATTTTTTTTTTTTTTAAGAGTGAACCTGAAGAAGCATCTCATGTAAAATAAAATAACTTTTTCTAGAGCAGTGGTTCTCAAACTTTTTCACATCAAGGACCCCTAAACTGACACAAATTAGACCACGGACCCTCATTTGATAAGATTTTGTCCCAGTGTCCCCCATCTGATAGGATTTTTGCTTTTAGATGTTTTATTACAGAAAGTGTATGAAACCCATGACCAAAACAGTCATACATTCTGTCATTGTGTTACTTATGGATGGAATTATAGTGAAAATAAATTATTCCCCTTTTTGCTGGGGACCCCCTGGAACCCCCTCAAGGACCCCTGGGGGTCCCCGGACCCCACTTTGAGAACCACTGTTCTAGAGAGTCAGTGCAGCAAGAATCAATACTTTGCAGTAGAATAGAGTATATTATACTACTACAGTAGATCCTGTATACTAGTATAATATTATATGATTGGGAGCATATTCTTGGTGTTTTCAGATCTGCTGCCCTCTACCTACAAACAGTGTTTTCCTCCAGTGTCACATAGCTTGCAGCACTGATTCATGACCATACTGTGAAATTCAAAATGTGATTTATTTGTTGTTTATCTGTCAGGACCTGCTGTCTTTTGAGCTGCTGGACATCAACATCGTGCAGGAGCTGGAGAGCGTCCCAAACAACACTCCTGCTGGTAAGACCGCTCCGAACCAGTACAGCACAGAGACACTTGGCACGAAATACTAGCAGCTGCATAAAAGCAGAGTACAAATACATTAAAGGAACTATATCATATAAAGCCAACTATGTAAGACTATATAAAAACAAACAAAAACAAACAATAAAATGACATGGCACAAACAGCAGCAGTCACACAGCGGCAGTAGCGATCAAATAGAAAAGTAACAGTCAACGAGAGAACAAAAGGGGAACGGATAGAAACATAAAAGACCTTAAAAGCAGTTTTGAACTTCTGATCTTTTAGGCTGATAATGATCTTTTTAATTGCCGAGTCTCCTGCCACCTTTGCCCCTTGACAAGATTTAGCAGGTTAAATCATTAAACCTGCAGCACCAGGTGCCTCTGAAGCGTGACTTCCCAGGCGACTGATTGGTCCGTCCACTGTGGTTTCTATCAGTTTCTATTGAAATGTAGTGTAATGTAGTGTATTTTAGTTTCCAGATGTCAACAATATTCAGGCAACATTTACATACATTTCTCACTCTTAACCACAAATTTTCTCTCTTTTTTTTTTTTTTTTGTAAAAAGTGAATGTCAGGTGCTCCATGGCCAGACATTAAGACTGGCCTTTCCAACCGTTGGCTTTGCTACCAAGTGATACTCGGCTGCTTTGATTGCAGCACTGTAACCGAGCAACCACTCACAGCTGATTGCTCATATAGAAAAAGTGATTGCACTTTGTCTCAAATCTCAGTCGAACTAAATGTGAAAGACGGTGAATTACAGCTTTGGGGAAGTTCAGACGTGTATCTCTGAAAGCTGCCGTGTGCGTTTATTAAACGGTCTGGAACCTTCTCTGAGAATCCAGTTATTCTTTTGTTTTGTCTTCTTGGAACTAACTTTTATTGAAAGGCAGTAATAGTCAAAACTATGCTGACAGGCTCAATTATATTAGTTGCCTGTTGGTGACATTAGCCTTTTTGAATATTCTAGTCTAAAACATTGGGAACTAGGGTTAGAAAAATAAAGAGTTTTTGAAGGCTGATACTGCTATTTTTGGATCAATATTGCAGATAGCTGATGTTTTGTGCCAATATTCAATATCTTTAAATTTGACCATTTTCCTGCCAACAAATTCCAAAAATTAGTTTCCCCCAGAATTTGATTCTTGTAAGGGTGGAAAAGCGTCTGAAACCCCATTTAGATTATGGGACACTAAAACTCTCCACTGAAACACGGACAAATGAAAGTGTTTAGGTGGGCGAGCAGCTCCAGATTGTCGTCCCTGAAGAGTAAAACCTCCATCACCTCAGAGGTGGATGACACTGATTGGCTGATATCCGCTTTTCAACAAAAGGCCAATATCGGCTCGATACATCGGAAAATCAATACATCAGTGTAAGCTATTGGTAACTGTAGGGAGCTGATTGATCGACTGACTTGATTTCAATAGATCCGCTCTCTTCCCTCCATCCAGACATGACTCCCTGCATGTCCCCGCTGCCCCACGAGGCCCACCTGCAGGACAAGAGCAGTCCCTCTTTGGGTCTGATCCAGGAAGAGACCGAGGTCGCCACTAGCATTATGGGTAATGAAGTTTCCCATTCATTCACCTTTTTTTTTAAAGAGGAACTAAACCCCAAACTCAAATCTGTGTAATGCCTGACATCTAAAGGTAAAAAGCATGCTGCTGAAATTGCCATCTGCTATTGGCTGATTTTTGGTGTCAGGTGATGTCACCTTCTATAGAGTACAACAGGTGGTGACATCACCTCGCACCAAAGATCAGCCAATAGCAAATAGCCATTTCATTAGCATGCATTTTACCATTAGATGTCAGGCTTTACACAGATTTGAGTTTTGTTGACGTTTTGTTGTTGGTTTGGTAAATTAAAGAAAAATGGGTAACGCATGTGTTTATTCCCTTCCGTCAGATGTGCCCCAGGGGGCGGGGTCCGGAGCGGAAGGGGGCGGAGTCCCGGCCCAGGAGGAAGGGGAGGACGACATCAGCGGGACTCAGTTTGTGTGCGAGACCGTGATTCGCTCCCTGACCCTGGAGGAGGCTCCTGACCACGCCCCCCTCAGAGCGACCCGCCCCGGGACAGGGAAAGGTCAGTCAGCCACGGACCAGGCTAACAGTCTGGAAATAAATGACCTGAATGTAGAGCATTAAAAAGTCTTAAAATGTCTTCAGTACAGTTATTAGAAATCTTATTTGTTTTCCTCATGCGATGACCACTCTTAGATCAATACAGATCAATACATCTGCTTTACTAACCACAACACAATTGGACTTAATGTCCCTTGACAATTAATTTCATTTCTTATTCTGCCAATTTATAGTTTCAGAACTTTCATTAGCTGTGTTCAATCAGAAATAGAGTGGTTTTACCAGCTTTGTTTCTGTATTTTCGGTTTCTGTTTTTTTAAATTGGTCTTAAATTGAATTCCAGGTAGCACTGAAAAGTTCTTAAAGACTTAAATTTGGTTCTCTGAAACCTGCAGATACCCTGTATACAAAGTACCACAGAGTGTGACTGAGGATTTTTAAAATAAAAGATACAGCTCAGTAAAAAAGAGGAGAAATCATCCTTCTCACCAGTCAATGTACTAATTGTTCCAAAATTAGTTGTAGTAGAATTAGCATGTATTATATAGTGGTCTACACTTTTACTCTCACTTTTTTGTGAGTGTTCTTGAGCTGTTTTTATATGCATGTTATTTGCTGTCTTTCTACTCTGTTTTACATGGAACAAAAGTATTTTGAAAAAATATGATTGGTCATAAGTTCTGGCAAATATTTCTCATGAAATTTGTCTTCAAAAGTTTTTTAGAATAAAAAGTCCACACCCTGAAATATGTTCCCAAGGTGTATGAATTTATTAACCCCCATGTTGTGACGTTTGGAGCCGACGTCTGGATTTTCTTGGATTTGTGTGTGTTTACTTTTTTAACCTTTGTGTAACAAGGTAATCCCACTGCGAATAACTTTGCTTCAAAATACTCCCGGTGGAAAAACTTGAGCATCTAATTAAAATGCGAAATATTCACTGAGAAGTATTCATAACGGTCTTCCTGCTTCCTCCCAGTGGTGCGCCCGGCGGCCCAGGGTGGCTCCGCCTCCTCCTGTGTGAAGAGTAAAGCGGTGAAGACAGAGAAGAGTCCGGAGAGCAGCCCCAGCAGCTCCAACGCTCCCCTGAAACCTCCCGCCGCCCTGAAGGCGTCTCTCCCCGCCCCGCTCAAAGCCTCCCTGCCGGCCCCTCTGTCCGTGGCCCCGCCCCCGGCCCCGGGACCCGGCCCCAGCTCGGCCCCGCCCCCGCCCTCCGCCCCGCTCTCCGCTCCGCCCCGGGCCTCCGTGCTGCAGGAGCACAGGGTCACAGGTGAGGGTGTCTATCCTGGAAGGTCACAGGTTCGATGGTGGTTAAGTTCAAGTTTCAATTCAAATGAAACAGCTTTGGAAACTGTTCTGACCTGATATGAGAAAGATATTTAGGTCCTGATTTCACCAAACTTGCTCAGATTTGTTATTGTGCATCTTGTGCTTTGTTCTGAGTCCTTGTGTTTGTGTTACATCATTCTGTTCTACGATTGATTGATGATCAGTTAGATCTAGTTAGCCTCATTCTCTGTAAAGTCCTTGGAGACAGGCTGGCGATAAAGGGCTGTAGAAATAACTGAGACGTCGTCTCAACTTTTATTTTGACGCTGTGTTTACATGGGTTTTCTATTCACTGTTGGCTGGGTGGTGTTTAATAGGGCGCCCAGTGACTCATATTTTTCAGGCACTAAAGTCTCTCGGTCTAGTCTAAGTTAATGGCATTGCAACATTAGCTGACTTTTACACTTCCAACATTATCGATGCTGCATTTCAGACTGCCTCTCCATTCAGTTTGTGTCAGCACTCTGCAGCTCAGACACAGACACAGCACAGACTAGGACGGTTTGGTGCATGGCATCAATAAATGTTATTGTTTTAAAATGACATCAGCGAGAACCACCAGCTTCATGCATCACAGCGACTGAAATGAATTCAAAACAGACATTTCCTTGGCAGGATGTTAATTTACCTGACCGGCCTCCCAGATGGTAACTTTGTATAGGAAACACTGGAACTGCTCTAAAATTAAAAGTGAATTAATAAATAAATTCATAAATAAGCACATACATTTCTATAGTATTGTATTTTATATGTTTTAGCATTTTTGTATGCTAAAACATAAAATACCAATGCAAAGAAAGAAGGAACATTGGTTTCGGTGACCTCATCGATGAAACATACTGCTGACTCAGTTTACTGTTCACGCTGTTCATGCATTTGCAGAATCAATAAAAACAGAAGAAACTGTTTCCCAAACACATCACATGTATACGGACTTTGACTTTGTGGTTAGCCAACTATTCTGGTCCTGATTAAACCTGATCAACCCTATTGATTCTGACTGAAACTGATAACCCAGGAAGCATGAGTGAAAGCTGAGGACAGGAGACTTTTCAGCATAACTTTGACTTAGAGCAGCACTCTCCTCTGTAAATTATCCTATTTTTAACTGTTTTTATCTGGGGAAAGTTGTTGAAAGTTGAGCATGCGTGATGTTTTCCAGCAACAAGCTGCTTCACATTCACACAGTTCCACACATTCAAACCTGGGATTTGAACCGGCAACTTTCTAACCTCTAGTCTACAGCTGCTTCATTCTGTTTTTATCCATTATTATGTCTTTTTCTGGCGTATTTTATTTCTCTTAGCTTATGTGTTTAGAAAAAAGATCAAAATCTATAGATTCTGAAACTGATCAACTGTATTGATCCCGACACAGACGAGGGCGTGGAGTCGGATATCGAGAGCATCTGCGTGGAGCCGAGGGGGAAGGAGAGAGAGGAGGAGGAGGAGGAGGAGGAGGAGGAGAAGGAGACGGAGGGAGAGGAGAAGAGGGAGGGGAGGAGTCGCTCCTCCTCGGCCTCCTCAGAGGATTACATCATCATCCTCCCCGACTGCTTTGACACCAGTCGGCCACTAGGGGAGTCCATGTACAGGTACACACACGTTTTAAATGCCTTTCTTTTTTTGTCCAACAAGACTCCTTGCAATTACGGCATCAATTTCCCAGCAGCTATGGCTGAAGTCATCATGGAGGTCCAAGATGCTCGTAAATAATGGCTAAATATACAACAACCAGGCAAGAAAAAGAGATACCTGAAACAGATTGTTGTGGTGTGGCTGTAGATCCATTCAGTAATATTCTAAGTAAAAGTGAAAGGTTTAAGGTGGATTTGTTTCCAAACCCTTACTGTGACACAGTAAACTGTCTTGTCTTTAGCCCTTTCCCCTTCAGTCCTAGTCTCTACTAGCAAGCTACAAGTTGTAGCTTGAAAAGAGTCAGCTCAGTTAGCCTAAACCAACTTTTGTTTGGCTTTGTTAGCTAGATAACTAGCAAGCAGGCTAATTTAGCAAAACACCTGATCTTAATGTTAATATACGGTTAATACGCAACTACAAGCCACTATTAATGCTAGCTGCTACTAAATACATTAGCTAGTGTGCTAGTCAGATGTGTCAACAACAGGACAGTGACAGCTAACTATGGTTAGCTAGCTAACGAGCTGATATTATCTAAAAACAATTTATCATAAGTTTCGAGTCAAAAGCAGCACAGAAATTAACCATGTCTTTTGAATTCTGTTGAAACAGCAAAAAGTTGTATGTTTAGAAACAAAATTAGCCGTTCTCAGCCACTTTTGTCAAAGAGCTGAGGACCTCCAAGATGGCCGCCAGACAGTTAAAGCTGAGTAAGGCAGAACACACTGTGGTGACCAGGGAGATATTCAGTAGGAGTCTGCACAAAAAGGGTGGTGGTTTCAGTCATGTTTCCCCCTCTGTCTCTCTCTCACACACACACACACACACACACACACACACACACACACACACACACACACACACGTTCTCATTCTCTCTGTAATTCCCCCTTCCTTGTCTCACTCCAGCTCGGCTCTGTCCCAGCCTGGCGACGTCCCGGCTGAGACCCCCACCGACCCAGAAACCCCCTCTTCCGACGGCCCGGGCCGCACCACCCCGGAGGGGGAGCGGGGGGAGGCGGACGAGCCCGCCGCGGCCGCGGGGTCGGGGGGGCCGCGGGGGTCGGGGGGGTCCGGCGTGTCGGGGACCAGCAGCGCCAACGACATGCTGTGCACCTCTCAGACGCTGGACGATGAGCCGCTGACGCCTGAAGTGGTGGCTCCGCCCAAAGCCATCCTCACCCCGAGGTCAGTCAGCTGGCCCAACATACACTTATATATTTCTACTTAACTTTATTCAAATCAAAGTGCTGTCAGGATGTTTGTATTTCACGCTGAAAATTACCACAGGTCCATTAGAAGTCTGAAAAAATATTAAATTAGCTCAAATTCGAGGCCTTTGAAAGTATTAAAATATCTTAAATTCTGTTATTAGAGGCATACATTTTTTCATCATGTAATAGCTGGTTCATTTTGTAATTTTAATGCAAATATGATGACAGATTCGGTGATATTTAGTCGAGGCAGTGTTATTGGAAAGTAAGGCAAATGAAATAAGACAAATGCCATTAATTGTGTAGTTTGACTAAAAGCTGTGAATGGGAGCGGCAGTAGTTCTCATGTTAAATTGCATCAGCTGCACATGCATGTCCTCTCCTAGATTAATACAGAAGAAGGCTAACACAATGAGCCAAACATGTTTTGTTTTGTCACATATGCTTTAATAAACGTTATTAGATATCATGTCCCTGAAGTGTTAATTTCCAATGAATTCATTTCCATTTTCATGTCCTTTTTCTTAAACTGCCAATTTATGATTTTACAACTTTCATTAGATCAGTTCAATCAGAAATCGGCTGTTTTGTCAGATTTTTGCATCTTTATTTTGGTTGTTAAAGTGGTCTTGAATTTAATTCCAGATAGCATTAAAAAGCTCTTAAACAGTCTTGAATTTGGCTTCCTGAAACCTGCAGATGCCCTGAATGAACTGTTATGTAGGATGTGTTGTGTGTTGTGCAGTTTGTTGACTTTCATCTCATGTTGTTGTTGTTGTTGTTGTTGTTGTTGTTCTGCAGTCCAGAGAGCAGCGGACAGACAGACACTAATGCTGCTGCTGCAGAGGGAGGAGCAGAGCGGTCTGAACTGTACCAGACTGAGGATGGTAAGCACACACACACACACACACACACACACACACACACACACACACGCACACACACACGGATGCATACACACTCGCCATGAATGCAGGCCCACATAAAATCCCGCAAATACTGAACACGCAAATAAATGGATCATGCAAATACTGAACACACGCACGCATACACAGTGGATACAGTCACACACACACACACACACACACACACACACACACACACACTCTTCTAGCAGTTGGGTAATAAAACCATATTGTTCTCTTTCACAAGAGGGTTTGCCAGACTAAATGATTCAGGACTTTTACAGGAATCATGTGTTTGTGTATAAACTTTATGTGGTTATCATGTGGTGTTTGTTAAAGGTATTCCTTCATACTCACATGCTTCATCTGGAACAGTGTGTCTCTGTTCATCGGCCTCTGTCTGTCTTTCTGTGTGTGTGTGTGTGTGTGTGTGTGTGTGTCTGTGTGTGTGTGTGTGATGGATCTTTTATTGTATCCCAGGATCTGTTCCTGACCAAACCCCCACAGACGAGACTGAAGCTGCTGAAGACACAGAGGAAGAAAACCCAGAGGACCCCAGGTCACTCACACACACACACACACACACACACACACACACGGATGCATACACACTCGACATGAATGCAGGCCCACATAAAATCCCACAAATACTGAACACACAAATAAATGGATCATGCAAATACTGAACACACGCACGCATACACAGTGGATACAGTCACTCACACACACACACACACACACACAAACACACACACACACAGTAGCATACTAACAGCAGAAGTACCAAAAACTGTGAAACTGCCATGTCTGCTTGAGTGTCTTACCTGAAGTTCATTATTAAATATTTCTAAAATATGGATAAAATTTTCATTTAGGAATAAACTTAAGTTACATACTATCCTTTAAAAAGTACCATCATTTGTTTGGATTTTGGGCTGCCAGTCACTCTGTAAGAGTAGGTGTCAGTAGCCGTGTTTCCGTCAAACTGTCAAGTGAATTTTAAGCAAACTTTTGAAATGTTTCCAAAATTGCGGAAATTTTAGCAAAATTTGCCGTTTCCATTCGACTTCTCTATCATAATTCACATACAAACACTTGGATGGAAACCCAGCCACTGTTTTCATGTGGTGGATGTTATCTGTGAACTGAACCCTTGGTCTGCTGTGCTCAGGCACCCGGGCCTCACCGGCGGCCTGGTGAAAGGAGCTCTGTCTGTCGCAGCCTCCGCCTACAAGGCTCTGTTCACCGGACAAGGCCCCACACAGGTCAGCCAGACTTCTACTGTGAACGTTTCTTATGTACAGTCATGTGGAAAAGTAAAAAGACCCCAGTCCAGGTTCAAGGCCCTGTTTGCCGACCGAGGAAAGAGGAAACTGCAGCGACATTTGCAGAACTAAGAACACAAATTCCTTCTTTTTGTTTGTAAAATATGAAGAGAAAAAACGCTAAAATCAACAAATGGAATAAGAAACAGTGGAATTAACAGCCAATAACAATGACAAGTATACTTAATAAGATGAAGTGCTGCTGTGTAATATCTGTAAAGTGCACTGAACATGTAATAGCTCTGTTTTAAAAAGAGAAAAATAGTTTTAACTATCACCATGACATCTGACTTCTTTTCAGTAGAGTTGGTTATATTCAACCAGTTAACTTATACATTTACTGATTGATCTGATCCAGGGCTACAACTAACGATTATTTTCTTTGTCGATTAATCTATTGATTATTTTTATGATTCATCTATTAATCATTTAGTCTATAAAATGTCCAAAATAATGACAATTGCCCATCGGAAATTGCCAGAGCCCAGTGATTCTTAAAATGTGTTCCTTAGGCCTTGTCCACACTAATCTGGGTAAATTTGAAAATGCCGTTTTCGTGTCGTTGGCGTTTCCGTCCACACTAGTTGTTTCCAGGCCGATTTCTAAAAGTTTCCCGTCCGCTTTGATACGCAGAAAAGATAGGAAAACTGTGAAATCTGCCCTATTGGGCATGTGCAAGCCTCCGACCCATGACGTTTATGTTACCACCATGGTTACCACTGTTTACAGATGTGTTGTCATGGCTGCAGCAGCAGAGCCTTAAGCACCAACAAGACGTCCAAATCACGTCAAAAGACGGACAAAAAGTGAGCCAGACTTCTCTGTCTGTACAGACAACGAAGTTGAGCTGCTTTTGAAAGTAACGAACGACTACAAGACGCCAAAGCCACGGAGAATATAGACTGGGAGTCTTTTTGACTAGTGCCTGAGGTCACATGACAATCCCACGTCAGCGTTTTTGAAAAGCTCCGTTTTCCCCGTCCACACTACAACACGAAGCCGGCGTTTTCAAATGTATCTGCTTTGGAGAGTGTTTTCGGTGGTGGAAAACGGCGTCTTAGTGTGGATGGAAGGCCAAAACGGAGAAATAAAGATGCGTTTTCAAATTTACCCGACTTAGTGTGGACAAAGTCTTAGTCTGACCAGCAGCTAAAAAACCTCTAAAGTATTAATTTTACAATGATATGAAACAGAGAAAAGCAAACACATCTTTGGTATTTTGAAGCAGTAACCAGCAAATGTTTGGTGTGTTTACTCGATACATGACGAACGCTTAATGGATTACCAGAATGATAATGAATGAATGTGTTATCGATCAGCTGATCAGTGAATGGCCTGGTGGTTTCAGCAGCGGTGTGATCTTGTCCCCCTGCAGCCGCCGGTGGACGCCTCCACCCAGGACACCATGATGGCGGTGCTGGTGGAGATGGGCTTCGGGGATCGGCCGCTCAACCAGCGGCTGCTGAAGAAACACAACTACAACCTGCTGGACGTCGTCAACGAGCTCGTCCAGATGACCGACAACGACTGGTACTCCACCCGCTACTGAGCAGAGAGAGAGAGAGAGAGAGAGAGGGAGGGAGGAGGTGGAGGTGAAGAGATAGACGAAGAAGAAGAAGAAGAGGAGGAGAAGAGTGGGGGGTGAAGTGCAACTAAACAAATTACTAGATGAAGGAAGAAGAGAAGGGAACAGAAAGATGAAGAGGAGAGACTGGAAGAGAGGACAGACACGTTCTTCCTCTCCTCTGATTGGCCCAAGCGGAGGCGGTCCTCTCTACGACCATATAAGGAGACATTCCGGCGAACTCTCTGGGATAATGTAGTCGACTATCAAACAACCGCAATCTGTAGTCTTACGTTCAGCTTAGGCCTTGACAGTGGCAGACCGGTCGCTACAGAGACACACAGAGTCTTACAGTCTTGGATTAAAGGTGCTGCGTGTCGCATTTTGCGTTTCTCAAAACTTAAGACCACATTTCCCATAAACCGCATTGAGGATGTTGCTGCTCGTCTTTCTTCCCCCTCTCTGGCTTCGCTCCGTTTGTTTTGAAGAGGAAGAAGGATAAGAGCTGATAACGGCATTTAAAGAGCAACTAAACCCCGAACCCAGATCTGTGTAAAGCCTGACATCTAGTCCAATAGCAGGTGGCAATTTCAGCAGCATGTTTTACCATTAGATATCAGGCTGTACCAGAGGTGGGACCGAGTCCACTTTGCTCGAGGCCCAAGTCAGTCTCAAGTCTTGAGGCACAAGTCTCAAGTCGAGTCTCAAGTCTAAATGTAGAACAGCAAGTCAAGTCAGAACAAATCAAGAGTCCAGTATCAATTTAATATCAAATCTAATATCTAGGACTTTTCAATGCAATATGGTTTTAATAGGATAAAAACTTGGTAAGAGCATCATGAGTTTGATTTCTATAATCAGTTTCAACTTCAATAAATTCAATCATTCCATACAAATTCAGAAAACAGAATTTAAATTCAGTCGTACAAGTCAGAGTCAAGTCCCAAGTCAGCAGAACCCAAGTCAAGTCTCAAGTCTTCATGCATCAAGTCAAGTCTCAAGCGATTAAAATTGTGCCTCGAGACCAAGTCATGTGACTCGAGTCCCCACCTCTGGGCTTCACACAGATTTGGGTTAGGGGTTTAGTGACTCTTTAATAGCAGCGAATATGTTTTTAGACGAGGTACGCTAACCTGAACACTGGAACGCTAATTAAGTTTTGTGTTACTCGCAAAGTAAAAACCTCCTTCCTGTTTTGTGCCGTAAAGCAATCCAGCTTAATTCCCTCCAAATCCGACCCGGTGTCACACCGTGTAAAATACAGTAGAGGCTCGTTCGTTTATGGTAATTCCACTAATATCTCAAATGTAACGTGGTAGTGATCTGTTGATGTTGAAATGCTACACATCGCACCTTTAAGCTTCGCCCCTTTACTGTGGCAGATCGCTCGCTTTGCCCTCAGAGACTGATCCGGAACGGAAACGGCGAGAAACTCTCATTCAAAATATAAAATATCCATATCTGCAGTGAGAGAGGTGGCGAGTAGACTTTGCATCACGAGTAACTTTTGTATCATCACCTAGCCATTCTAGTCATATTCAAAACATATAGTATTGAACTGACCATGTACTTTAACCATACACCATGTATTGCTTAGAAGTTGGTGCAAAGTGATGCTCTTTGCCCATTTTGTAGGTTAAAGTATCTTAGAGTACGGCTGCAGTCGAGGGGTTTAAAGTAGTTTGTTTGTTCTTTGAGGATTAATAATTTATGTCCATATCACTGGAGCATAATATGGGGGGATATAATAACACACACACACAATATCAGTGTAGTGTAGGATTAACCTGCTGTGGACGACTACTGAGAGCATAAACACACATTCCCCCATATAAATAACTTATGAGATAACACTAGAGAGAAAACATACTCTTTCTTTGGTATATTGTGTTAAATTATTGTAAAAAAAAGAATAGATTTAGGTGTATTTCCACTCTAAAATCCTTACGGGACAAAGGGACCATTCATCTTCAGTACCTGCCAGTGACTTGTTTGAAATTTTCCCTCTAAAGCCACAGTGTACAAAATGTCAGAAATGTCTAATATTCCTAATATTGATTTGAGAGACGACAGCGTTCCCACAGCTGAGGACACACAGGCACATTTTTAGGGGCAAATTTGGGGCAAAATTCGCCGGCAACTGACAAATCTGACAGTTTGGAGGAGTGAAAATGGATGAAATGACAAACTGCTGTCATCTTGGCCTCCTCTTTCTACTGAAAAAAGTAATATTGTAATCATTTTATCAACGTTATCCACTGGAATTTCATACAGTCTTACGTTTGGCTCTGGCATCCAACTCTCTAGTTTGCTAGATTAAATGTTCTATAAAAAAAGAATCACAGCTATTATTTCCTAGCTGTGTTTTCCTTAGTAGCAGTTGGACCATTTCGAACATATTTTGGGCTGAGAACGAGTCACCTGACCAGCTGTCTTGTCTCCGATTGGTTGATGTTGAATCCGATCAAGCTTGGCTAGATTTCGGTGATAGAATTGTCCCTCAAACTTTGCCTGTGTGTCATCGCCTTAATATTTTGTCCCAGCTCCGTTCACACTGCGGCTGAAAGTGTGTTTTTTTTCCCTCTTCACCTGCAACTCAGATCTGATGTTTTCTGATCAGTGTGAACGGCAAAAAGCTTTGTGGAGTCGCATGTTTTTTCCTGGATATGTGGGACAAAATCAGATCCCTTCATTCGAGTTGTGTTTGAACGCTCCAATCGAAATGTAACCGCCTTGCCGTGACAATAAGAAAATCAAACTCAACTGTGACTGAAACAAGAGAGAGAAACAAGCGGGAGAAACACAGGTATGGAATCGGACGTGACGCCTAATACTGTTACTCTGCGCACGCGTCTTTTTTTCCTCCTTCCCTGTCAGTTCGTATCGGTGTGGGAAAATAGATCCAATCAGATTCTAGCAGCCAGAAGTCAGAAGTGAGCGTGAAAGGCCTGCGGTGTGAACGGAGCCTGCGTTGTTTAGTCCGGGACGGCGCGGTGCGTTTAAGGACTTGGAGAAACAGGATTCAGCTGTATTCATGGGGAAGTGAATTCCTTCAGGAAAGTTCATGTCCGGTTCATGTCATCCTTTTTTGTGCTTGGGGAGTTTTAAAGCGGCTGATGCACTCTTAAACAGCACGTGTCCTTTTCATCACGTCTGTATGTGGCGTTGGTATGTGTTGTTATTAACATGTTGTGTTGCAAAGTAACGCAGATATGTGTTGTCCCATGCGAGACACGCAGATGTGTTGAAAATCACACGTGCTTTTTTTTAAGAGTGCATCAGGAATATGTACAGTAAGTTCATTCCAAATTTGCAAAACTGGAATCAAATGGAGTGTAACAATGTGAATTATTATTATTTTTTTTTTTTACACAAATGTATGATTATATACATACAGAACCTCCCATTTGGAAACGGTGAATATCGGTTGACTCCATTAGTTTACGATTAAGGTTTTTAGGTTGTTTAAGGTGTTTTCGCTTTGAATGCTTGGAGGCCGTTTGGAAATGTAAAAAAAAAAAGAAAAGAAAAAAGAGCTGTGGATGTTGTACTTTTTGCGGTTTATTCTTTTGTTGTGGTTGGATTTGCTCTGCTGTATGTGTGTGTGTGTGTGTGTGTGTGTGTGTGTTTTTGGTTTGTTGGAAATGTTACCAGAAAAAGATTGTCTTTTTTTTTTTTTTGCACAAAAGACGAGCAGGGGTTATTTGGGGGTCGGAGTTGAGGAAGTAATTTAACAAAAAAAAGGCACTTAACTTATTGTTGTAGGATCATGATAAAACGTGTGCAGACGTATTCAAACTCAGAGACAGATTACATGGAAACCATTTGATTTTGCCAAAATCATCTTAGTGCTGACGAATTTTCTAAGTCAGCGGTCAAAGATAATGCTTTGCGCTAAGATGCTGTAGTTCTGGTCGAGCTGTAAAGTCAGAAAATCACTAATATCTTCATAAAACCCTCATGGCTTTTTTTCCCCCATATTGGTTTCTCTCCATTAAGGTAATGGTGAAGTTTGAGTTAAGGTAAAGGACGAGGCGTGGCATCAAAACTTTAGTTGAGTTCCAGCTTTGCAGCGCGGCCAGAAACGAAACAACCAAATGCTTTTGGCAAACCCGACCCAGATAAGTAGATGAGGGTATTTAGTAACAGTTAAAGGGAACATTTTCCTCATAGCATTCCTCATGTTGTCGTACCAAAGGTATTCAGGTGAATCCTACCATTGAAAGTAGATAAGATTTTAAGATTATAGTGGCAAACTGCCATCGACAGAATAGCAGAGGTGATAAACAGAGATCGCTGTTGATTTCATACAGTCAAGCCTGAGTATTAGGCCAGTGAGATAAAGCTAGTCTTTTTTTTTTCTGATGGCTTATCTACAGTGAAATATGAATTAAAGGGGCAAAAGAGCAGTTTGTCACCTTTTTAGTTAAGTGTCTCAACTGGCCTCCAATAAAAGAGCAGCTTCATCTCACTGCGTCCCAACACCTCGACGAGCATAATGTAAGATAATCATAGTTGAATTAGCAGATTAAAGCGGTTTTGGTGACCAGTATGTAAACAAATAACTGACAAATTTGTAAATGAGTGAAAAGTACATTCGTGACTTTTGAGAATCTGTTTTGTGTTCACGCCGGTGTTTCTGCTGCCTCACATTTGTCAGGGCTGAAAAAAAGAAATGTCTTTAGTTTGGTTTCAGTGGAGAATTTCTTGTCTAAATTTATGCGCCCGATTCACCCTGACAAGAATATAATACCTGGGGGGTGGGGTGGGGTGGGGTGGGGTGGGGGGGGGAAACACTGGTTCAACGCTGCAGTTCACCTGGTCTCCACTTCATGTTAACCACTGTTTCTTCAACATTTTGCAGCCCGGGAGACCCAAATTGTAATTAAATCAGTCATGTGACCCATCAGGAGCTTTGGATTCAACGAAACACGGCAAATACAAAAATGGACACTGGTTGAAATGTGCACTTGATGAAGGTGAAAACTCATAATTCCACATCCTGTATGTCGGTGTGCTGTAACTAAACATGTATGCGTTCCATAATGAGGGGGATGGGGGGGGGGGGGGATGGGCGGGGGGGGCAGGTGAGATATTTTCATACCGGGGCGTGAAAACAAGTGAAGTGTTTGGGAGGGAGGAAGAGACAAAGGGGATTGTATGAGCTTTTTTTTCTGTGTTGCACTTTATGGACATGGTATGTGATGTACAAATCAATCTGTCTCCAATTAAAGTCACTACACTTATTAAGGGATTGCTGTTTCATTTCCTGTTTAGCCAAATAAAGACATCTGATCATAAAGATAGGCATTCTTCAAAAAAAAAACAAAAAAAAAGGAAGCCTTATTTAAAAATTGACATTCTTTCATAACGAAATAGGAAGTGAATCTATTTCTGTTCTGTCTATCAAGCTGTCTGATTCTCACTGATTTTACCAATAAGCATCATTGTTAATGAATAACAGCATCATAATAAAATAATGGTGATACAATAAAAAGAAGAAGGTGTGGACAAGTGTTGCCTGTTCTGTAGGTCGACAACAACCTGAAGGCAGAAATAAACAATGGTGCCAATAACTGCTGCGTCATCTCAACAGCCTGCTGAAGAGAAGCCAAGACACGAATAAACCCTGTCACTGTGTCAAGTCAGCAGAAATAACCAAGATAACACCGGAACTAAGGCGGGTTTGCCTTCAAAATAAAAGCATAAAAATATTTTCGCTTTTGAAAAGAAAAAAAGGAAGTTGGGCATCATGTGTGGCACTGAGAGCAGGTGACAGGTGTCTGCACTAAGGCTCCTAAGATGTAGGAAGAAACAGGAAGAAATCCGAAAGAGGCCAACTGATGACAAGGACCGACATTTTCTTTTTCATAAGGTGCAAAAGTGACAAAAACATGCGCAACATTAAACGTTTCAGTCATAGACCATAATCAATTAAGATTTTTTTCTTTCTTAAGGTATTCTATGACAATGGCCTACATGAGTCTTTCGCCTTGTAGTTTTTATCATTAACTATAATGCAAAGATCAAGCAAGAAAATTTACTTGGAAGCCCTGTCTAAAATAAAAAATAAATAAATTAAAAAAAAATACATCAGGGCAGCAACAATGTTCCCGTAAAGCTGTGTGTTTAATAATTGTCTTCTGATCTAATGACCTAACATTGACCAAATAATAATATGTCCAGAAATTTAGTGAATAAGCAGGTTTGGAAGTTTTGGTGTACAGAACAAGAGAAAAAAAAATCACATCAAAGGACAATATTCAGGGAAATCAGCCTACAATAAATATGGACTCACACAAAAATAGATACTACAAAGCTTACATTGTCATGAGCACATTCGTCAATAAGGGTTTTATTTTGAAGGTTATGACCGGAAAATAAGTCAAGTCTGTTTTGTTTTGTTTTCTGGATGAACTGACGCTGTTCAGAAGTGTCAAACCCACACGGAGTTGAAACAACACGGACGGAGCAGCGCGCGGCGCACAGAGGAAGAGGAGCGCGCGCTTCCAGCTGGGATTAAGATGAAGAAACTGTCAGACTGATAAAACACTGAATCTTAAAGCAGGTGAGTGAAGCTGCTGCGCAACATTCAGGCCGGAGAAACGAAACTATGAGCCGTTTACAGCCTCCTCCACAGTTTTAGAGAATGGATTATCAGAACAGGCCTTCAAAATGTTTGTAGTAACATTGTCTTCTTCCTGTGCGCTGTTGCCAACAGATATCTGCAGGTGAGCGATAAACAAAACTTCAAATGCATGTTCTCTGTCTGTTGACGTTTCTTTGTACTGCAATGTGTGTTTTTTCCGTGTGTGTGGTGTTATTAGAGCGAGAGTCCCCAGCAAAATAAACTGCGTAGACTACATGCACCTCTTCACTGTATGTGTGTGTGTGTGTGTGTGTGTGTGTGTGGAGTGGGGGGTGTGGCGCAAGATAAGGCTAAATAAGATAAGATGAATTATATTTTATGGCCCAGGTGTAGTGCAATCACGTAATGTAGCAACTATGATAAAGTAATACATGTCAGGTAATGTAATAACTTGTCAAAATGTCATAAATGTCCCTCTAAATGACACAAAAACCTGTTAATGTAACACATTTCTTCACATTATTACATTAATCTGCTATTATTATTACTTCATAAGGGGTGTAACATATCTGTAACTGATGATGTAATAACATTGACTAATAAAGTATGACAACTGGAATTGTTATTTCTAGGGATGGGACGATATGCTTATCTCATGACATGATACCTGTAATAAATTAAAGTTCAGTGACAACAAAGTCTCACTGTGCAGAATTCTGTTTATTTCTGAGACACAAATCTTTCTAGCGATGCCATTGCCTCGCTAGAATATAAACAACAACTTAAAAATGTCAAAGTGCAAATAATATCATTTGGATCCATGGAGAGCTTGTGAAACTGTGATGGTCAAGCGTCTCATTAGTGATTACATCAGCAGAATAACATGGAGCTGATATCACCATTCATTTTTCTGACCCACGATACATATTGTCACATTTTTGTATTGACATATATTGAATTTTGTTATATCGTCCCATCACTAGTTAGTTCTTAGGAGTTATTACAATATTATTCGAAATTACTATCAGTTACAAATATGTTACACTCCTTATGAAGTAATAAACACTGCTGGTTAATTCACTAATATGATGCTACCACATCATCCAGTAATTCACATTAAGTTTTATTGCATTTTCAATAAAGGGACATTTTAGTTGACACAAGGCCAAACAGAAATCACATTCAAAAATGTTTCCCATTCTTTTTCTAATATATTCCTTTCTTGTCCTGTGTAAGCAAGAGGTGTTTTTACACCTGTTTTCTTCTTCTCTGGTCTGTTTTTACTATTTACTATTTACTCAAGTGCTGTTAGCAACCTGTACCTGTCAACCGGTTTGTTGGGTGTGTTAGTGCGCTTGCATCTTCTCAGCGACAACCTTCCCAACATATTCACAGTGATTCTAGTCTATTCTGTTAGATCCTGTTGGTAAACGTCCTCCAACGGATTCCACAGCCACCCCTCTACATGTAGACACACATACTACATTTTATAAACTAGTGGTTCAATAACTGTGTTGCAGATCTACAGTGTAGGATCTTTGTTTCTAGTGACATTAACCTGCTGTGTGACCTGTGGCAGGTCAGAAGGGCCTTGGGTGTGTTGAGCGTAATGTTTTGTGCTGTGGGTGGCAGGTTGGTTTTGGAGTCTATAGTTGAAAGGTTGCCAGTACTACAGAGTGAGGATGTATGTGTAAGTGTGTGTATGTGTGTATGTGTGTGTGTGTGTTTATGTGCAACAACCTGCTCAAATGACTGACATTGGAAATGAGTTGGCATTAGCTCAAATGCTTTGAACAACCAGCACTACAGAGGGCTGTCAGGTGACATAACGTGCCTTCTGGCGGCCATATTGGAGGTCTTCAGCTCTTGGTCAACAGTGGCTGTGAACATGTGATGCCGTTTCTTAACGTACAACTCGGCCGTCTCAGAAATGAATAGATTTAGTTTATTCCTCTGCTGCTTTTGACCATCACTGATAGTTTAGTGTTTACATGTCAGCTTGTTAGCTAGCTACCAGCTTGTTGTAAACACAATCTAATGTCTATCTAGTAGAAGCTAACATCTAGCAGTAGTAGTGGCCTGTGTGTGTCTGCTGGCTAGTTAGCTAGCTAACAGTTTGTTCAGGTTAACTGAGCTGACTCTTCTCAAGCTACAACTCAGAGTGTTTTGGAGTAGAGACTAGAGCTAAAGACAAGACAGTTTACTGTGTCACAGTAACATACATTTGGAAACAAACCCACCTTATCTAGACCATTTCCTTTCCTTTTAACATAACTGAATGGATGTACCCTGCATTCACACATCTTTGTCTCTTTTTAGCCTAGTTGTTATCCGTTTAGCCATTACTTGTGCAGCCAATTCTCCTGGTGCCGGATGCTGTTACTAGGAGATTTATGATGCAGATGCAAATCCTCTTTATCTCATTTCTAAGCAATGCGCTTCATTTCTCTTCTCTTCTCTTCTCTCCTCTCCTCTCCTCTTCTCTTCTCTTCTCTTCTCTTCTCTTCTCTTCTCTTCTCTTCTCTCCTCTCCTCTTCTCTTCTCTTCTCTTCTCCTCTCCTCTCCTCTTCTCTCCTCTCCTCTCCTCTCCTCTCCTCTTCTCCTTTCCTCTCCTCTTCTCTTCTCTTCTCTTCTCTTCTCTCCTCTCCTCTCCACTCCTCTCTCCTCTCCTCTTCTCTTCTCTCCTCTTCTCTTCTCTTCTTCTCTTCTCAGGTATGGGTACAGTTCCCAGCAGGTGTGCTGGTGGCAGGGAGGGGGCGGGATTAAAACACAGTGGGAGTGACAGCGAGCCAATCATCGAGCAGGATGAGGTTAAGAGGCGGAGCTCCAGCAGGAGACACAACTCAGGAGAAACACTGGACTGTCCGACCTGCCAGGGCACTGGACGTATACCCAGAGGTAACACACACACACACACACACACACACACACACACACACACACACAAACACACATACTTGTATTACTATACTTGTGAGGATTCTCCATTGACTACGTTCATTCCCTATCTGAATTCGATGCTTTTTGGACACATGCTGGTTTTTATATGTGAACATGTGAAATTTCCCATTGACATTTTCACATGTGCAATAAATGACACATCTAATGGCAGGAGAAAATGTGAAAAAAAAGTTCACATGTAGAAAAATACCGTTCATCTAGAAGTGGAATTTTTTTACATCTGAAGTAAAAAAAAATGTCACGTGACGTCAGAATACAACGTGACAAAAATGTTCACATGTGAAAACCAACACGTGTCCAGACAGCACATGTGCTTTGAATTCACATGTGGGTTTTCACACGTGACTTTTTTCTAAGAGCCTAACCTTAACCCTAAAGTCCTAACTCTATAATATCCTGTTAAAGAAGAAGTGAGGACCGACCAAAATGACGTCACTTTGCTCAAACTGCTTCTCACAAACAAATACATAAAACTTTACGCACAAAATGAACACAAACACACGGGTCAGGGTCCAGCCTTTTAGGACATGAAATCTGCTTCTGCGATACCATCTTTGATATAAAGTAATAACAAGAATTCACAAGAAAGGTGTTATTATTGCAGTCGAGGTAAATCGAGGTCACTGGTGCGTTGCAGGTCAGGAGAGCAAGCTGGTGGCCGTCATCCCCTGTAACGACCAGAGGCTGAGGCCGCGACACACGTAAGAGAGAGCAGCCGTACATCACACTCTGTTACACAGATCTATGGATGTAATATGTTGGGTGAATGGAAGATTGACCTCCTGAATTAGCAAATTCACCCACCATTCAGTATCATCTTTTAAATCACTCCTTAAAATGACTTTTATAGACCTGTTTTTCCAGTTTTTTTTTGTTTTTTCCCACTTTTTAAAGAGGAACTAAACCCCAAACCCAAATCTGTGTAAAGCCTGACATCTAATGGTAAAAAAAAAGCATACTACTGAAATGGCCATCTGCTATTGGCTGATCTTTAGTGCCAGGTGATGATGTCACCACCTGTTGTACTCTGTGGACGGTGACATCACCTGGCACCAAAGATTGTGCTCATAGTTACTCTTTAATGTTGTGTTTGTTCTTATGTTTTAAATTTACATTTACTGTATGTAATCCACTTTTCTTTTGAAGGTGTATCCCGTTCTTACCTCCTTTTATATATTTTACGATTCCTTTTTTAATGCCTTTTTGTGAAGCACTTTGCTCCGATTTAAGATAAGTTCCTCTGCTCTTAGCTAAGTGCTTTATAGATAAAAAATAATGGTTCTCCCTCACTCTTTCCTCTCACATCTATAGCTAAGAAGAAGAGTGCCTGTCTTCATTTGTGCAATCAAAGGGGATTTTTTGGCTTTACTCTATGGCCAAAAAGACAAATGACAGAGAATGATATAGAGAAGTTTAATTTAACTAACGTTGGCTGATGATACTTCTGATGTAAACCTTTTGGTCTCCGTTTCCTCCTTTCACAGGAAGTTGTACGTGGCGGTGTCTGTCGCCGTGTGCTTATTGGTCAGCTCCCTCGTGTTGTTCTTCCTGTTTCCCCGTTCCGTCATCCTGTCGCCGGTGGCCGTCAAGTCTGTCTTCGTTTACTTCACTGAAGACGCCGTCAAAATGGATATTACAGTGAGTGGAGAGGGAGGGAGGGAGGGCCTTTCCGGCCTGTACTCTGTTTCGAAACAAAAGCTCCCTAACCATAAATGAGCCATTTTACTCGTTCTTTTGTCAACATGTGAGCTAATTACATATGTCAGTTACAAGCCACTGTAGGTCAAAGGGACGGGAGTGGTGGGAGGAGACAAGTTCTACTGATGTTGTTGCAATGCTTACTGGTTGCCAGTAGAGGTCCTTAAAGTCAAGATGAAATAAAAAATGCCTTTTTAACCCTTTTAGATCACATCCCCGGTCATACTGTGCACCTATTTAACAATATATGCCAAAAAAAATACAAAAAATCAATTTCTTTGTATTCTTATATCAAAATTCAATCATGTTTTCTTTCTGTAAAACAAAATATGCTGTGTGCTTATGTAAGCATGACTCAACCAATTTCAACCAATAATATCATGACATCCGCCCATCAATTAATCTTCAACTTTTAGCGCAAAGAGCTAAGATTCATTAGTTAGCTAGCTAGCAACAGCACGGTACTTCGGTGTGTCTTCGGGTGTTATGACTTTTCAACGTTCAAATCAAATTCCTCCCAACGTTACGTCCCGCCTGTCTTTCCTGTTTCACTCGGAAATACGTCACGATACGGAAGTTAGATACTCTCAAAATGCCGTTTCATCTTGACTTTAAAGGTAGAAATACATTTAACCAGTCACAACTCTGGTTTCCTTGCAGAACGTCCTGAACATCACCAATCACAACTTTGCGGGGGTGCAGGCCTACAACCTGACAGTCCAGGCCCTGAACTTTGAGATGGTGGTGGGAACGGTTCTCATCCCCAACGTCACCTCCGTCAAACCGCTCTCCACCGAGACGGTGAGGCTTCCTGATGGAGTAGAGGGAGGATGAGGGAGGAGACACTATTGTCACAGTCGGAGCAACTGAACTTATTCACACGGCGGCCATTTTGAACACTCGGGGGAAACTCTACCTTTTGTGTACCAAGATGCATCATACAAACATTTATCATTTCACAGATTCCCCACTGAAAAACATTCACTGACATGAATGGATCTCAAGACTCTTATATAGGTTCACATTTTAATATATTTGGCCCATTATCGCTAGCTACCAGAGTCTAGCCTAGGTAGCTAACTAGTATCTTACTAGCTATATAATAATAATAATAATAACTTTATTTGTATAGCACTTTTCTAGAAACAATGTTTACAAAGTGCTTTACATACAATAAAAGCCAAAGAGACAGTGATGTAAAAGTACCACAATTAAATAAATAATAGTGTTGAATAATAAAAATAAATAAAAAATAATCCTAAAAAATAGGAATAAAAGGTAATACAAGAGATAAACAGATACAACTAGAAAACAAACAGAGATCCAACAAAAAACAGATGGAACTTTACATAAAAGTGTGTGCCAAACCACAAGAAAGTAATGAAATTACAAAATAAACAATAAAATAGAGATACAAGTACAGCTATAAGCTAGCCAACTAACTAACTAACTTCCCTGCTAACTTCCACCAGTCCTTCTTCTTCTACTTCCCAAGATTGCGAGCTAATTTGATAACTGTTGGGTCTATCTTCAGTCCTCACTCATGTGTTGAAGTAACGCTAGAATATGTCAATCTTCCCACCTTGAGAGCTCAAAATGGCCGCTGTGTGAATAAGGTCAATACAGCTGCTTATCCAATAGTTCATTATTTAGGTGATTAACAGCCTGTGGGTTTCCTGAGGTGTTTGAAAACTTGAGTCAGGAACAGGACTGACTTGGCTCTGCTGACCCTTCTCTCCCCACAGTACTCCTTTGTGATCCCCATCAAGCTGACAGACAGCGAACTGAAGTGAGTTGCCAACGTTGCTCATTTGCCTGATAGGAAAATTCCCTCAGGCTCTCTTTAAAGGTTTCATTCAGAGTCTGTTTAACTGTGTAGACTCTAACTAACGCTGTTGTAGCCGCAGTGCATGTGAAAGAGGAGCGTGTGTAGAGCAGGTTGTTGTGGCGTTTGCTTGGCTGATCTAATTCTATCGCTGAACCACGTAACTGCAACTTTTGTGTTTTGCTTTTTTCTTATTTTAATTCAAAGCTTGCATGGTCATTTATGTGTCGAGTGAGGATCCCCCTTGCCTCTGTGATGATAAAGGAGTCGGATGGTCTATCTAAACATGGTGAAAGCATCAAAACGCACGGTCGCCAACTAAATCCACACAATCCATATTAGAAAAGCGAGCCTCTAAACGAGCCGCTTGGACTTCCGTCACTTTGTGGCGTCACAAAGGTTCGCTCATTATCATTTCTGTAAGAAATAATAACAAAGTGTTTTTTTCAAAGCGGTTGAGCGGTTGTCATTGTTTATTACCGGAGAGTTTTCCCTACCTGTAGCCGCCGGGCCGCGGCGTCTCACGTTTCACTCTCGAAACGGTTAGCCAATCGGAACAGAGGGGTCGTTAATATTAATGAGCCTTAAAGACACGGCGACAGAAACAGCCTGTTCTTGGTAAGGCTCAGAGAGATGCTGGAAAATGAACGTGGAGAAATGGATTGAGAGTGTTTTTGGTTCATGACACCACACACACAGCTTTGAATGGACCTCAAGAGTTAAAATAAAATCGACGTTCTCAGTTAGTTTCAGTGGCCTGAAGATGGAAAGGAGAAGTGCGTTTTGAAAAGATATCTATCCGTTTAACCGTTTATATTTAAACAGGAATACGCTGAAACCAATTTAATTTCCAGGTGTTTCCTGAGAACACAGACAATACAGTTAAGACATAAAAGACGAATGTAAAGTACCTGAGCAAAGAACAAAAACACAAACAGTTATGCTGAAGATTTCCATGCCGATGAGTTTACTGTTTCTGTATTCAAGCAGTTCACAAGGAGCTGCATGTATAAGACTGTCCGCATGACGCCCGTTTAAAGTGTTTAGCATGTGCAGCCAATGACTGAAACTTAGTTAAAGATGAAGTGGGGGGATGCAGAAAGCCATGAATCGAATCATACTCAAAGAAGAGACTACAAAAAAAAAAAACATCATCTAGATTATTTCAAAGCTTTTAAAAGATTCTATTCATACTTTTTTGACCGGCTTCTTTAAGGGAACAGCAAAGGAAAGTTGATCAGAACGTCTTAGTGGGTATACAGAATCATAGGTTTCTAGTAACTGTTTTAAATAACGGGGATAATTGAAATAAACACATCTAAATATAAATAAGAGCCAATGAAAGTGCCTGTCTGGAACGTGGAGAAAGCCAGTTCAGTTCCTTGTACGTGTCGCAGTGACGGGTTTGGAAAGGACATCTTAATACAAATCTACAAAGGCTTTTATAAACAACATCCAGAGATGAGCGATGGCTTTTGGGAGGCACAGGTCACCTTTAAAGTGTCAGCTTTAGTCACATCCTGTCTCAAAGACCTGGGGCCAGTTGCATAAAGCTTTAGACCATTTTAAGACTAGTCTAAGCCTTTAGATTGGTCTTAGATTCTCAGGTTGGACTAGGCGAATTAAAACTGTTACTTAAATATTACGACTGACTTATTTTGAGGTAGGAAAGTAAAGCCACCTTTCCCCCCCTGGCTAAACTTGAGTTAAGAACTTTGTTGTCATGGCAACGAGTCGGCCTCACTGTCAGAGTGGGACGTTTAAAATCTGAAGCTGTTTCGTAAAAGACGGCAAATCTTTGGCTTTTGGAAAGACCTGAAGAAGAGAGAGACAGAAACAACCTGTTAGAGATCTGCAACAATCAAGAAACAGTAGGAACAGGTAAGTGTCTATAGCAAGTTGGACTTAAGGTCACATTTAAAGGATAAGGCTGGTGTTTTTTAATGCATTTCTTACCGTCAACAAATCCTATGAAAATAACAAAATCAGCAATGAATTTGTTTTGCTAACAAGTCCATGTAGCTGATGCCCAGTAAAGCCTGTAGTCCCTGGTGTAATGGAGAATTTGTTCCCATTTGAATTTGATTTGGTAATAACTACAACAGCCTGACTTTTCATGGTAACAGTTAGCGATTTTTAAAATGGAAACTATGTCTTTGTGAGCTGTATTTAAAGGTTTTTAGCTTACAATCGGAGCCAATGACTTCCGGGTTGACGGCTAAAAAGGGAACGTGGGCAGTCGGAAAGTAATGGGAGTATGTTGACGGTAAGAAATGTATTTAAAAACACCATCTGTATCCTTTAATCTAAGACTAGCTGTATATTTCTGCAACTGGCCCCTGCTCACATCTACAGATCCACACATGCTGCTCAGATGGTGAGAGGAGTGATGTGGAGGAGTGATGTGGAGGAGTGATGTGGAGGAGTGTCTCGTTGGCTGTTGGTGGTTTTGAGTTGCTGTAAACTGACAGAACTTGTTGGGCTAGTTAACCCGGTGTTAGCATTGTCTTCCCTGGATTAATTCCCCTCACTGTTGGTATAAAAAGCTCCTGATCGGTGCTGTTGTCTCTTGCTTCCTACTAAATTAACTGTTTAGATTCACCTGCATTTCGTAAACGGCAACTAGTCTGTCTGCCTGTCTGCTAAACCAGTGCTACACTATATAAATACTATATAAATATACTATACTATATAAATCACTGTCATTGTCCTTTCACTGCTTCCTGTGTCCTGTCCTGTTACTGTGTACTGTGTCCTGTTACTTACTTTAGTTTTTTCTTGTGTGTGTGTGTGTGTGTGTGTATGTATGTATATGTGTATCAATGTATCTGTATGAATGTATGTACTTATGTGTGTGTATATTTGTGTGTATGTATGTATATGCATATGTATATATATGTATATTCTAGTATCTTTTTTTATGTGTATTGTTTTTAGCCTGTGTCTCGTAACTCTTGATGAGTGGTCCTCAGCTTTCTTTTTTTTTTTGGGTTATTGTGTTTGTTGCTTTGTTTGACTTGTTTGTTGAGGAGTGACACATTAATAAAATTATATCTATCTATCTATCTATCTATCTATCTATCTGCATGGCGCTCCATCTTATGAACAAATCACTCATGGACTTGTGTTTTTTTACCACTGCAGTAACTTCTGTAAGTCGACTGCCATCCCGATCCACACTCTGTTTCTGCACCTGCAGTAAGTACGATCATACAGCAGGTCTGGGGCTTTCTTAATCTGACTAGTTTGTGTTTATTTGCCTGAAAGCCTTCGTTTTACCTTTGCCTTCTTCTTTACAAATTGTCTGATAGAAATGTCGTGAGTCCTCTGCAGCTGAAATCAGCCTAATCAAATGTTTGACTGAGTTATGTAAAAATCCTTCCGTTTACTGTTTCCATGACCTTTTGTAGCTGCGAGTTCATGAGAGAGTTTGAGGAAATGTTGTTGTTGTTGTTTCCTCTACCGGCTCCCAGGGCCTGCTGCTGCGGTTTAGAGTCTTTAAAGGCATCAGCAAGACCAAAGATGATGTCATTCTTAATTAATCACTCTTAGCGTTGTTTCATTATAAGTTAGTACAATGCGAGAATGTATAAAAACAGTGATTTTAGCCACTCTCTCCACTGTTATCTGCCCAATCATATTGTAAACAGTGAATGTAAACATGTCTAACCACAAAAATGTTATCAGTCGGGGGTTCATGGGGGTTTAATGCAGATCTGTTTGATTCTTGACATAGAAAATATTGGGAACTTTTTTCTGGTAGTTCCCTACACTCTCTGACTAGTTTTTAGTCTGTAATGATTTACTGGACTGAAGATGAATTTTTCCTTCTTTATTTTTTTTTCCACTTTTTTAACTGACAGCATGTGGCAGCTAAACGTGGGTTTTACTTCTGCTTTGAGGCCGTAAAATGTTTTTTTCTGTTATAATGTTTCTAAACCCCAGAATAAAACACACCTGTAGAAAGTTCCCAAAACACATTTTTCTTTGTACAAGTGAAACTCTTGAGGGCGACGTGTAGATTTAGCCAAATACATTTCTGATTGTCTCTTAAAAGAAAGGACGGATCATGATAATGAGGGCGGAGGATAGAAGAATAGTCGTTTATCTGCTGGTTGACTCCTGACCCAGTTTCCTCTCACATGACTCTGAAAGGATCACACACACACACACACACACACTTTTTTCTGCCTTTATTTGATTAGTGTCTTACAGGAGAACAGAGATGCAGCTCTGGTTTGAAAACTGCTGCACATTACAAGATTTATTAAGTTTACTGCTGCTTATTTGATTAGAAAGAAAGAAAGAGAGACTTTTTTTTCTCTGTACATGTTGTTCTAAGTGAGAACAATAACTGAGAGTTGGTTTTTTTTTCCCTGTACACACACACACACACACACACCAATACGAAACCAAACCCCTTAATTTTTATCCCTGAAATGTCCTTAACTTCTCCATTACATAAACATGAATTATCCATTAAAAATAACATATAGCTTTAAAAAAGTGAGGTTAGCATCATAAGGGATTTATTCATGGGTTGATTCACAGAGACACTAGTAATTAAGGAATTTTTCGTGCCTCCTGTGCAGGTTTACAGGGTTATTAAGTGGAAATTAATGGAAAAGTTCCCGTCTACCTGAATTTTACATTAAGTTAGAAAGTAAGGAGTCAATATTAAGGGGGGCGTTTTAGGAGGTTTCGATTGGGTCTCCTCCATTAATAACTCCCTTAATTAATTTTAAGGGGATGTTGCATGACTTAAGGGGTGAATTAATGTAAATGAATGAAAATGTATGGTTATTACTGGTTCGTAGAGCACACACACACACACAGAAACTTAGATTGTGAGTCTTAAATGACTTGTTAAACCCAAACAACACCACAGACAAAAACATGCCACCTTAAGCTCTATAACGCTCTTGTTTCTGACTGATCATGGATGATGTCATGGTGTGTATTATTATAATTATAATTTGTATTTTGTGGTCCTCTTCCTTCAGAATGGCCATGACAGTTTACTACCTGGCCCACTATGAGCAGCTCTCCCTCGACACCTACGAGTTCATCGACTGCGGGACGAACACCACCGTTCCCCACAGCGTCCACCCCTACTCTCCCTGACGGACGGACGGACGGGTAGATGGACAGATGGATGGACAGATGGATGGACAGATGGATGGACAGATGGATGAAGGAAGAGATAAATAGATGCAGTGGACAATTTGTTCATATCTGCCAGGCAGAATAGCGGGGTGTGCAATGTATTTTCCGTGAACTTTCTCCCTAAAACCTTTGATTAATAACAGATATGATGCGTTATGCCGTTCCCTCTCGTCCCACCTGGATGGATGGATGGATGGATGGATGGATGGATGGATGAGTGAATGAATGAATGGATGAACAGGCAGCCAGGTAAAGGCAGATGGATTTGATTGATTGAAGGAAGGAAGGGCAAACGCTCTTCGACATTCCTCCCCCACCCTCTGATTCTGACGGATGAATGTTCAGAAAAGATGAATAGACGGATTTCCCGACAAACTGCTGGAAAGGAAAGACTGATGGAGGGATGGAGTGAAGGAAGGAAGGATGGAAGGATGGATAGACATGCACCACTTTCCTCATTCCTACCCCGTCTTCTTCTGACGGAAGGACAGATGGATCCGAATTTCAACGTGCACAACTGCAGCTTCCAGTTCACACAAAGTTGCAGTTTTTTTTTTTTTTTTATCAGAAGCATCGCTCCGACGGCCTGAAAACAGCACCGAGAGGAAAACTGAGACCACGTCTGTAGTCGTCTGTAGTCGTCTGTAGCTGCTGCCTGCTTCGGTTTGTGGTAACAGGAACCTAAACATCTTTCTCCGGCAGTTTACCGTGCCATAATATCATACTGTGAGAAGCTTTTTGCTCGTTTGGGTTGATGTTGAACATTTCTTTGTATTCAAATAGCAAATATCAGCATCTGATCTCCCCCTGTGCTTCATTTTGTCATGTTTTACAAGAGCTGAAAGAGAAAGTCTGCAAAAAAAAAAGTCTCCACATTTAACACGTACATTGTCTTAATCACAAAACTGAGCGAAAATGAAAACTGCACTGTGTTTTTTTCTGTTTTTTCGTCAATTTCGTTGCAGCCGTATTATAAATACAGACAGGCAAGTGGAATCATGGATGGAGTCTGTTCTTATCTTGTAATTCTTCTGAAGGGGTCGATGGATTACTGTGTGTGTGTGTGTGTGTGTGTGTGTGTGTGTGTTCAGCCATGTTTCCCCTCACAGTCTAAGCGATGTTTCCTACAGGTTGAGAGGCAGTTTGGTACGGAGGAAATCATCAGCAGCAGGAAAAGCCATGCAACACATTTCATGTCAGATTTCACCCAGTTCTGTTTTCACTGAAGAGACACTGACAACTTTCACCCTTCATGATTTCCTCTTTTTTGTTTTTTTTCTGTCATTCAAACAATGAGATGAAGAAGTCGGTGAGGGGAGTTCGCCAGTCCTGTTAAACTCGACTGTTGCACTTACTGTAAATCACTTTGGGGCAAGAGCGTGTCAGCGGTGCCTGAACTGTAAATAGTAGAAAATTGTCTTATGTGATTGCTGTAACGTGAATTAATCAGTAGGGGGCGCCAACACGCTTCTCTGCCAAAGCCAAATCCACCTTTAGGAATTGGATTTAATGTTTTACAAACGTCTGTTAACTTTCCCCCTCACCTTACACACTGAATGACTGTGAGCCGGCTCGGAAAATAATCACAAATTACAACAACTTTTCTCTCCGTTATCTTTGTACTGTGTTTTCTTGTGCTTCTTTATTGTGAGGTTGCTTGCATGTACAATCATGAATGCTGCTGACGTGGATTTATCACTGGCTGCTCTTCCTGTAAACTGGATTAGAGCGTCAGAGGCATGCCTGGAAATGAAGTGTAGACAGTGTGGGCGGGAGGATGCAGTTTTTCCACATGATCTGAAGTCATTTAAATCCCATTCACTTCTAGTAGAGCCGTGATAACCGGACAGTGTTTTGTAATATTTGGCATCCAAACCAAACTGTGCTGCAGCGCTCGGGTCAGTTTGTCTGCTTTCCTTTGCCTCGAGAGGAAAGTGCAGTTCCTCCTCCTCCTCCTCCTCCTCCTCTTCCTCACCACTGCTGGGTGTACTGTAGTGACTGTGAAGGAAAACAGTTACTATTCCACCGATAAGCCCGACATAAAATACTTCAAAAAAATACACACTGCATGTACAAAACATTAGGAACTCTTGCTCTTTTCTGGGTGAAAGCTATAGGATCCTTTACTGATTTCAGTCATGTAGGACAGAGACAGGATTTAGAGTTTTTTTTAAGCTTTGAGAAGCCTTCTTGTGTCAGGCAGGTGTTCCTAACGTCCTGCTCTCTGGACAGCCAGCCGTACGTACAGAGTATCTGTTTGGGACCTTGGCGCTGTGCGGGACGGGGCGCAGGTCGGCCTGACAGTTGGGGCAGTGGCTCCCAGCTGGAGACAGAAACACACAAGATCAGCAAACCTGCAAGACATTGATTCGAAGTTGGAAAGCAAACTGCATCGATTTGAAAAGCTGGGATTGATTAATATTGATTAATATTAAGGTGTTTGTGAGCTGAACAAGGCAGAAAGGGAGAAGACTAGAAAAAGTTGTTGAAAATATATTACAGACACACTGAGCTGCTGTTCCTTGAAGCTTTAAGTTTTGCCTTAAAAATAAATGTAATGCTTTGAACTTACCTGGTGTAAAGTTTACATGTGTTTACTTATTGCTGACTGAGTCCGTCAAGTGACTTTTTTACAAATTACCTATAATAATAATAATAATAAACTTTATTTGTATGGCACTTTTCAAAATGCAGAGTTTACAAAGTGCTTTACATAAATATTAAAACAATAAAAGCAATACACATACTGCAAATAAAATAATAAAAAGTAGACACAATAAAACAGTAAAATAAATAAATAAAAATACATGAATAAAATTATAAGAGGGGCATAATCAGAGAGATAAAAAGGCAAGAGCGAACAGATGAGTTTTAATTTAAAAACCTCAACAGATTCAAGACTGTTCCACAGTTTAGTGGAGTTATAAAAGTAATCGCATCAAATCGTGGGCAGAATGAGAAATTTTAGGATTCATTGAAAGAATCGAATCATCAGATTGAAAGGTTACACCCTATAGTTCATGTGAATGAGTGGGTTTGAATGAGCAGGTTGGGCGTCTGGCTCGAGAACATGTTTACAGGACAGGTGTCTGTTCTAGGAATCAAACCTGTGAGCTTTTCAGCATGGGAGAGTCACTCTAACCCTAAATAACTCACTTCTCCTTCATATCCTCGGTTTCACCTATAGATTTACTCATTCCGGATAACTCCTAAAGGACAATCTTCCCACACCGGGAGTTGAACCCGGGCCGCCTGGGTGAAAACCAGGAATCCTAACCGCTAGACCATATGGGAACTTGAGAACCAATGAGAGAGAGAGAGATGAACTAATATCTAAACATAATATCTTTCCATCTGCTGCCATCAGTCGTGTGCGGGACGCGGCCCGGCTGAGGCTGAACGGTAAATCTCAGGTTTCCAATCGCTGCTATTTGAGACTCGCAGTGTGGGAGCAGCTGAGTGTGGCCCTCATGAATTATTCAGCAGGCCTCGTTCTAATGGGAACACTGTGGAGCGTGACCTACCTGCTGTGTGTGTGTGTGTGTGTGTGTGTGTGTGTGTGTGTGGTTACTGTTTTCAAAGTAAAAAGTTGAATGAGGAAAAGCCATGGATAGTGTGTACATGCCTGTCTGTGTGTGTGTGTATGTGGTTTTGGTAGTATATTAGCATATTGTCGCAGTTAGGAAAACCTCATATCTCCAAAATGTCAACTTTTCAGGAACTAATAAAAAGGGTCTGAGAATTTCATCAAGCCATACAGGAACATGAAATCCTTCAGCTGAAGTGAAAACATGAATATCACCAAAATTGGAGTTATGAGGTTTTCACACAGCAACAGTGATATTTATATGATAGTGACATGTTTGTAGTTTAGTCAGAATATCAGGTAAAATAGTGAAACCTGGCAAAAACACACAAAATGGAGCAGACAAAACATTAAGACCTTGTGAACTAGACTAAGGTGAATCCAGTCCCAGGTGATTTTTTTTTAAGATTTGAGGCAGCTGAGACATGGATTGTGCAAAGGAGGCATTTTAAGGCATTTAAAAAAAAAAAAAAAAAGTCATATCTAATCTTATAAAATCATTAATGGCACAAAAGTAAAACACATTTTTAAAATGCAGTAGGTTGACATGCCAAGACTTGCATCAACTGAACTCATTTAGAGACACTGAATCATCAACTTCAGATGATGATTTTTTTTCCCAAAGTGGATATATAGCATTTTGGAGTAAACTAATGTAACTTCATTAGGAAGGTGGTTCTAATGTTTTCATATGCTAATTTTATGTTAGTTTATAATGTAGAATTCACACACACACACACACACACACATTGTATCTTACTGTAATAGTGGAAAAAACCCTTTGTCTAGGAAAGGCATGAATTAGTAATTTTTATCACAAAGTAAGTGTGTGTGTGTGTGTGTGTGTGTGTGTGTGTGTGTGTGTGTGTGCACAAGGGCTTCCTTGCATGCATATCAGTGTGCACACATGTATGTGCTTGTGCCTTCATGCATAACCGTGTTTCCATTCAGCAGCTTGCACATGCAGATGTGCTGTTAGCACTGTGTGTGTGTGTGTGTGTGTGTGTGTGTGTGTGTGTGTGTGTGTGTGTTTGACTTCACTAATGAGGCCGCTCAGGTGTTAAACACCTTCCGACATCACACACACATTCATGAAGCAATAAGAGAGCAGACAGTCACACCATTATCCTCTCTGTGGAGGCAAATAGGGGGGATTAGCTTCACTCGTAAGGGGGACGTGTGTGTGTGTGTGTGTGTGTGTGTGTGTGTGTGTGGGGACAGCCCAGCTCCACAGTAGTCATGTTTGGACATGATCCAATGGGCAATTAAATGTAAACAAACGTTTCTTAGGCGTAAAATTGGTTCCTTGTCTGGTCAGATTCACTTTTGTTAAGAGAACTGTATTAGAATGAGACAAAGACAAACCAGGCTCAATATGGAGGAGTATAGAGGCAGAATCACTCACAACACAACATGAAACTGTCATGTACAGTGTGTCTGAGATGCAGTATGATGAATGCAGGTTTGTACTGATACCTGTTTGCTCTTGTGTTGTGTTTGACTCTGCTGCTTTGGATCTGGACTCTGAATACTCCTGCAGCAGCTGTGGGAAGAGAGGGAGACTCAGATACACAGACACTCCCAAACACTCAGACACAGTGCCGCAGCTTAGAGGAACACACCAGGTTTATGGGAGTTTGGCCCACTAAAACTTAAAGGAATAGTTTGGTATTTTGAATCCCTGCGCCCCAAATAATAATACGTTTTCCATCATGATCCCCATTAGTACTATAGGACACATATCCCTCCGCGAATGCAGCAAAAACGAGAGCCAGAAGAATGACCCTGTCTCCAAAAATAACTGATGACAGAAAGCTCTTTTTTTTTTTCAATTTTTCAAGATAACATACTGGCACCGGTACTGTGAGTGTCATGTTTTGCAAAACAACGTTTACCATAGTTTTCACAGACTGTGGCGTATGTCCCCTAGGTTTCTATTGCAGTAGAGTAGGAGGGGGCGGAGCAGGCGGTTTCTACTAACACGGATCATGATGGAAAAATTGTTATTTGGGCCGAGGGTTCAAAATACCCAACTATTCCTTTAAGCTGTTAAGTGATGAGAACAGAGATGCGAAAATCATGCGTGTGTCCCTGGTAGATCGTTGGCTCTGGCTTTTCTTTTCTTTTCTTTTCTTTTCTTTTCTTTTCTTTTCTTTTCTTTTCTTTTCTTTTCTGTCCTGTTCAGTGCTATAGTGGGCCCTCTGCTTACTAAAGTTTCATCTCTCTCATCATCATCATCTTTATTCCCTTCTTCTTGTTTTTTCTACAAGTCACTTCAATAGCCTGAAGATCTCCATTAAGGAAAGACTCCACTGAAGATATGTGAGCCTCTGTGACCCAGTGACCTCCATCAGTATCCAGTTTACCCAGTGACCCAGTGACCCAGTGACCCAGGCCACATCCACACTAATACGTTTTCGTTTTAAAATGCATAACTTTTGCTACGTTTATGCCTAGCGTCCGCACTACTCCGGCGTTTTCGGACCCCTAAAACGGAGACTTTTGAAAACGCTGCTGACCCCGTTTTAGTTCGAAAACTCCGGGATTGCGTTTTAGTCTGGACGGGCGGAAACGGAGACTTTTGAAAACGATGACGCAGACGCCCACGTTCGCTTCCTGATTGGGTCTTATCAGTCACGACGTCCGCCTCGACCGCCTTATACTCGTGTGTTACTTTCAGTAACAGTTCCACCTCGTCGTCGGTCCAAGCAAAGAAATCTCTGGTCGTACTTTTCGCCGTTGCTGTTCTTCCTCCGTAGTATTTTCTGCAACTAAGCGACCGACCGCAGAGTAGACAATCTGCTTCCTGTTTACACCGGCACACGCATGCCCAGTGTACGTGAATGGTCATGTGATATGCGTTTTCAGGCGTGTTAGTATGGACGGAGATTATTTCTGAAACGCTCGTGTGGACGGAGATCGTTAAAACGTATTAGTGTGGATGTGGCCCCAGTGCCACCGCTCTCCTGTTGCAGTGTTTTGTTTTTTCACTGCAGACCTTTACGTTGGACCAAAACAAATTGTGGTCATAAAACAGATTTTTAAGTGTGTCAATAAATTCCCTCTTTTAGATAAAGGCACAGTCTGCCTACAGAGATCAAAACATTAACAGAGCCCTAGGTTTTTAATAAAAGAGTAAAGCAATGGCTTAAACAGAATCACACATGTAATCGCTAACTATGATCTTTCTCTACATTTGATAGAATGTACTTTATGAATTTAAATTACATTATTGTACTTTCTTTTCTTTTTCAATCTTGAATATTGCTGTCATGTTTTAAACGTGTTGTGTTGTGAGCATGTGTTTCTTGTTTTTTAACCTGTAACAGTGTCTATTTGCATCGCCCCTGACAAATAAACAAATAAATAAAAATAACAACAAAAAATATTCAGTCAAGTCAGAATGACACCAAGTCCAATCTTGGCTGTTATTTTGTTTGAAAGTAGCTAAGGAATCGGTCAAAAAATTGTGGTTATTGACCATAAAAGGTATTAAAATTTGTTTTAATAATGTGAAATCAAGCATTTTATAAGAGGTGTCACTTTGTTCCATTGCTTGATATCTGATTTTGGACTAAAACTCTTTAATTTCCTGACAGTCGCATGAGGTGTGATGTGGTTTCAGACAAAGCTCCCTGCTCTCTCCCTGTCTGCAGACACTTGTCAAGTCATTAGCATGTGCTGAGGGAGTGTGTGAGTGTGTGTGAGAGGAAACACACTCTGTCTCTACAGCTCAGCTCGTTCACAAAGGATACACAGCTGCAGCAGAGGAAGACTCGGTGTGATGAAGGAGGTTTTGGAGTCATTTCTGATAAGGATCCCTCTTTCTTTCAACTGTCTGTTTAAAGCTTTATTGAGCTTTTCAATGCATGACTTAAGTTTCCTGCTGTGCACTTTTCTTTTTTTAAAGATTAGACTATAAGAGACCATAGGCTGAGATTACATTAGATTAGATTAGATTAAATTACATAACATTAAATTCACATTGAACAGCTGACCAGGCCCACAGACTTGTTACATTCTTTGAATAGATAGCCAAGGGTGGAAGTAACTAATTTACTCACATTACTGTAACTGACTTTTTTGAGGTTTTTATTAAGTCAGTAATTTTACTTTTACTTAAGTACATCTTTGCACTATTGTACTTCTCTACATTTTAAATCACATCCATCACAGAGTACACATTTTGTGTGAAACATGAAACTGGATCAACGTAAACTGACAAACTGTGAATCCATTCACAGTGAGAAGAGGAGTCTGACTTTACTTTGTTTCTGCACTTTATTTTGTCATTTCTAATGTTTCCAGTTAAAATAATCCAGTTTGAACTCTGTCCTCTCTCCTTTTAGAATCACATGGAAAAGATCTCAGCTGACAATGTTCTCTTTTCTAAAGAGGAACTCAGGAACTTTTACTCTGAGTTCATTTTAAATGAGACACTTTTTACTTTTACCTCAGTAGAGTTTTACACCAGTTACTGCTACTTAAAGTAACAGTACTTCTACTTGAACAGGACATTTTAGTACTCTTTCCACCACTGGCTGTAACCAGTAAACTGTCAAACACAGTAAACAGACAGTGGACCTATAGGTTGCACCTAATGATGAGTTCCCTCCTAGTTTGCTGCCTCTCCAGGACGCTCCATGTGTTCCTGTATTAATCTACACTCAAGGCATGATGGGAAATCATTGAGTGAGGAATGCGCCTTTAACACCACTCGGTGCATCCTGGATATGAGCGACAGGACACAGCGGCCCGTCAGACTCACACAGGAAGCGAGCCTGACCCCACGCCGGGTGTCACATGTCCCTGCTCAGTTTCCACTGCACCCTGCTGCTGCTCAATAATGAAACAGGCCAGGCAGGATCTGCACCTGGATCAGAACCAGGAGAGGAGTCCGTACAGTATGGACCCGGTCTGGGGGGGACAGATGTCTTGGGTCCTTACAGTAACAAACCCCAAGAGGACATGAAGCCTTTATTCTTGGAAGTCTGTTTTAGATTTGTAAATGACTGCTGCTTCCAAACCAACAAGTACATCTGCATCTTTTATTACATTTTTATATAAATATACAAGTATTTGTCTAAAGGCTTATTTGAAAATCCTGCAGCGCTAACACAAGATTACGGAAGCCCATTGAGGACATTTATTCATACATTTTATTTATGCCATTTTCCCGAGTTAATTTTCTTTGTTTTCTGGAGATAACATTATAATTTTCTCATTATCTCGAGATAAAGTAATGGGCATAGAGTAATGATCTTGTCATCTCGAGAAAACAAACGCTTTCTTTCCCCCGAGATAATGAATTAATTTTTATCGTTCCTTGAGATTTCCAACTGCAGTGCATGATGACCTGCTGACTCAACATTTGGGTTTTGAATAACATGCTTTCCTTTAGGATGTTAGCTCCAAGCAGAAAATTATGAATTATTATGAATATTATTATCTTATTATTTTGAGAAAACAATTATTCTTAATCCCAAGATAATGAGAAAATTATCTTGAGATTTTGGGGACATTTTTTTATAATTTTCTCATTATCTCGGGAAAGCAAAATGTGTTGCCTCGAGATAATGACATAAATAAATTGATATCTTGAGAAAACAAAGAAAATGTACTTGTTATAACGGGAAAACGCTGTAAATAAAATACATAAAACATACTGTATGTCCTCAATGGGCTTCCGTACAAAATAGCTGCAGTATTGAGGAATTTCCACAGTGGATTTTCCTTGTATGGGATTAAGAGATCAGGCTGGTCACACCTGGGATTAGATGAAGCTGGGTGAACCTGATGGACCTTAGGGTGACTTTGCAGCAGCAGTGAAGCAAACATCTAATAAAAGTGGGGATCTAAGGACTATAATGGCATCTAAACCTGAGCCTGATGGGAAACGTAGTGCTGCTGTTGGGTAATAAGAAAACTCCAGTATTGGTCATTTTCATGGTCACTGTTTGAATTAAAAGTTGACGTGCTCCTTTATGGACTGAGCACGTTTCATTGCATGGGAATCCATATGGAAGTAAGGTGTTTTTTTTTCTTGGTTTACCCTCTGGAGATACCAGGTTTCCCCCGGCAGCATGTAAGAAATAAAATGAATATTGTGCTTTTTATATGAATAACACACTCTGTTCTTTGTTCTCAGAGTAGAGCGTCTTTTCTTCTCTTCGTACCATAATGATTTAATCAGTGCATGTATGTGTGTACATGTACTATATATGGTTATGTGTGGTTTTGAGTGATTCTATAGGTGGACATGCAGTTAGAAGTCCGAACTGGTGGGTTGGTTTTGAGCCGAGTGGGTTTGGCTATGGGCCAAGATTTATAGTTTTGTTTACTTTAACCTATATAAGTGGATCCTCAACTCCTGTCTTGGTCACTTCTTTGTTGCTTGTCAGGAACACTGAACTGAACCATGCATGTCTGAATAAAGAATCCACAGAAGACTCTTGAACCTTGCTTATTCATTTTGACCCACAACGGGTGAACTAAAACTTTGCATTTACAAGCAGCAGCAGCAGCAGCAGGTGTGTTTGTTTACCTGTTGTTTGTCTCTGGCCGTCCTGCGGTCCAACATGGACTGACGCCGCCGGGCCTCCCAGTGCATCGCAGACATCCTGATGTCCCGCAGCTGGGGACACGCATACAGAACCAGTAGGGATGGGACAATGTGTCAAAATTCAATATATCGCAATACAAACACTGCAAAAAAATGACCAGTGATTTTATCTTGTTTCCAGACCTATCAAGCTTATTTCATGATATTTGTAGTCAAATTCTCTCACTGCACTGGCAGATAATCTTGTTCTGTTTTCAATAAATTTCACTTGATTCATGCCAATATGACTTCTTTCAAGAAATCATCATAAAACCATGAAGAAAATCTGGAAATAAGAAACTTTCTCCAAGACAATTTCACTTTTACCAAGAAAATGTCGTGAAACAAGTTGCGTTCTCCTGAAACAAGTCAGATTTGTTCTATTAATCTATTCTGCTCTATTACCCCAACAGAAAGAAAGCCTTGTTTTTAATCAGAGTAGCCTTTCATATAATCTGGCTCAGGAGGACACACACACACACACACCATCCTTCAGAGAGCTGTGATGGCCGAGTGGTTAAGGCGTTGGACTTGAAATCCAATGGGGATTCCCCGCGCAGGTTCAAACCCTGCTCACAGCGATGAGACCTGAACTGTTTTAATGTTCCTAATCCTCATAGGCATAAAAAAACCTGCAGATTCTGTGGATGTTGCATCTCCTGTGCTTCAGACTCCAGCAGTGCAGATACAGTCTATAGGCTTCTTACAGTGTGTCCTTCCGGTTTATTCTACCTCGTAATGGATAACAGAAAGTGCTTAAAGTGAAGTTTCTTCTTTATGATCCTGTGTGGCTCAATAGGAGAAACACAGCAGCACTAATATCAGCAGGTTATGGGTTTGTTTCTGCTCAGGGCCGCTCATGCATGCAGTCATGGTGCTGAACGTTGACAGAAACAAACAACAAATGCTGCATTTTTTATATTTAATTTGGAGTTAAAGGGGCTAGAGGGCAGCTGACTGAGTAAACGGTGTTGCAAGAGCAGAACGCAGGATTTCCTTCGTAGTCGACATACGATGCTTTGTCCTGAGTGTCTGGATGTGCGAGCTGTTTCCTGTCTGTCAGAGCGCCGCCAGGTGAAATGCATCTTGGGACTGATCCAACAAGCAGGCTACCTGACACTCCTCTGACCCCCTATCACTGCCACCGCTGATTCTGATTACTGTTCTCTTTCCCATATTACAGCAGCGTGGCACAAACTGAAACAATCACTGTTAATTGCTATGATGATTTTTTATAAATTTTTTGTTAATATATTTGAGTAAGATGCATAACGTTCATCTTTAAAGTTTGTAACTCCAACTGAAATCCCTTATCACTGTTATACACTATTCCAGTTAAAGATGTTTTTGTTGTCACATTTGGATAAAACACCTGAACTGATGTGATCCATTCCAGTGAAAAATCATCACATGAATAAACTGATGACTGAAAATACTAATTGACGGCTCTTGTGCAGCAGGCTGACATTACAGATTAATACACAGATTGTCTGAGAAAATGATGAGCAAGCAAAAAAATGAAGTGTGTTACTCACATCAGTTCGTCCCTGGAGAACAGAAACCTGCAGCAGCCTGAGTGGAAGGTTGAGAGGTACTGTTCTCTGTTTACCTCCCTCTCTCTCTCTCTCTCTCTCTCTCCCTCTCTCTCTCTCTCTCTCCCCCCCCTCTCTCTCTCTCTCTCTCTCTCTCTCTCTCTCTCCTCTCTCTCTCTCTCTCTCTCTCTCTCTCTCTCTCACCTTGTTAAACAGAGTTTCCAGGCAACATAATGCTCTCCAGGGTTGCCTTTGTAAGAGAAAACAGGAAGGTGAGGTAGATAAATCGTTGCTCACCACCTCCTGTGGCTCACTAACAATGCTCCCAGCTCTTTGTGTGTGTGTGTGTGTGTGTGTGTGTGTGTGTGTGTGTGTGTTCCGCTTAGCCATACAATGACTAATGAACACCAAGCAGAACAAGCCACCATATAGTAAAACTGAGCTAATAACTTACTGACCTTACTGTGAAACCACACACTTTTGTTTGTTTTTTTTAGCTCTAAACATACAGTATATATATATCAATCCAGGTCATAATCAGAGCATTTCTGAGCAAATGTGTTCGTTTTGGTATTTCAGGCTCATTTTCGGGCCTCATTCTGCCCCTTTTAGATTAAAATCTACAATGAATAGAGTCCTGCAGTCAAGAAAAAACTGTTCGTTTATACTGTTTTTACATAGATCAAGACCCAAAGCTGTGCAGCTAGTATGAGTAAGAGGGGAAGAGATGATAAAATGATGCTGCCGTTTCAAAAAAGTTTGATTTTTGAGCGTGTGCTTTCCCCTATCAACACATACTAGGTTAAAATCTCTGATCTACATTAAAAGATGTAGATCAGAGAGTTATGTGTCCAAAATACCATCAGACTCCACTTCCCCGGTCAGAGGAGTCGTATCATATTGTCACTGTCCGGTGAAAAAACTCCTCATCTCCACAATGTCAGGTTTCCAGGAACTAAGAAAAACTGCCTTGTTTTTAGCTTCATGGTAATTATAATTATATATCATAACGTTATCCAGTGGGGTTTTGAAAGAGTTTCATGAGCACAAAATGTTGGAGAACTTTCTCAGCTCACAGAGGAACATGTGAGCTCAAGTGAAGTCAAACCATGAAAATCACATTCATCCATCATAAACCGGAGTTACAAGGTTTTCACATGACAATAGTGAATTTAGTATTCATGGTACTATCTGGTACCGTGGAGAAAAGCTCAAACTGAAGACTTCATATTTAGTCAGGTCAAGGCAAATTTATTTGTATCGCACATTTCATGCAAAAAGCAACACAATGTGCTTTACAAAGCCAAAGTAGGAGCAATACATGTATGAGAAAATAAATTAAAATAATAACATACATGTCATCTTCATAAAAACATGCATGCATACACATGCACACATGCAGAGGACAATTTAAAGTGCATAGATTCAAGTAAAATCTATTTATTTATGTTTCATTATTATCCTTACCTACCTATTTTATATTTCTTTCTGTCTTTTTAATGTAATTTTAGGAGTTGATAATGTCATTTTACCTGACAAATTATGTATTTGTTGCATTTTATGTGAAGCACATTGAATTTGCCTTGTGTATGAAATGTGCTATCAATAAAGTTTCCCTTGCCTAAAACAACAGCAGGCATTTACAGTAAAAAAACCCAACATTAGTGCATTGTGTAAAAAGACGTGTAAAGATGTTTTCAGTGTATTTTTAAAGGAAGTTGGAGCCTCTGATGTCAGCTGCTGTTCCTGCGTCAGACTGCAGGGGGCGCTGCTGGTCTGTCCAATAAGGAACCACCAGCCCGGCCGCGCTGCCCTGACATGACTGCTCTGGGATCAGTTTTATAAATTTGCCGCTGATGGATAAAGACAGGGAAGAAGGCGGGAAGGCTGATCCCTAATCAGCCTGAATGACCTTTCTTATTCTTCTCACCAAGAGATATAGTTTCTGATTCTGTTTCTGACATTTTAGTTAGAGAGGATTATTACACACGAAGGCTGGTCTCATTCTCATTTACGTCCCCAGAGACACCCGTGTTTCCTAAACTATGGACTGGGACCAGAAAAAAGGTCACAGGTCTGAATCTAATGGGTTAAAGGTCACAGGTTTCATCTCCTCAACAGCCAGAACATCCAGCAAAATGTCCCTGAGAAAAAACACCTGACGAGCGTCTTCTTATCATCGCAGCTGAACGCCCCAAAATGGAAATCTAAATGTCTGTTCTATCTGCTTTGATTCTGTGACGCTCCGGAGCAGAAAACCCCCTGTGGGCCGCTATCAGAAAACTGCTGGGTGGGGAAAAACAGAGAGAGAGAGAGAGAGAGAGAGAGAGAGAGAGAGAGAGAGAGAGAGAGAAGGACACTTGTCCAGCTTGCTGATGTGACAAGACATTTTCCCACTCTGCAAAACCCCAGTGAGTTTTCAATCTAGCTCCTTAGTGTGTGTGTGTGTGTGTGTGTGTGTGTCCACATCTTTTTTTCTGCTGGTCACACCTGACACAGTTGATGACAGGCTTTAGATTTGCAGCACACCATACTCTCTCTCTCTCTCTCACTCTTTCTTTTTCTTTCTCCCTCTCTCTCTCTGTCATGCAGCCACACACTGGACACATACCCCGACACACACACACACACACACACACACACACACACACACACACACACGCACAGAAACAGTTGCTGCTGTGTTCTCTGCAGCTTCCATGATGCTGGTGGCCACTCGACTAAATAATCTCCACATCAGCGTCACTGTATTCAAATCAGTCTGCTGTTGGTCTGGTTTCCACTTCAGGGACAAACAGGAATAAAGCCTCAGCTTCATTTCCCTCAGACAATTTTAATAAAATCATGTCTGCCTTTCCATTATCTCGATTTCGATTTGATATTGTCTTGTGCTGCGGCAAATCCTGACAAACTTCCACATGTAACCACACAGCACAGAACAGGAAACTTTCCCCCTATACTGCCTGATTAAAAGAAGGGCTGCAACTAATGATTATTTTCATTATCGATTAATTAAAGAGGCCAAAGTGATTCTTAAAATTGTTTACTCAGTCTGACCAGCAGCCAAAAAAAACCAAAGTATTAGTTAATTTTATAATGATATGAAACGGAGAAAAGCATTTGTGAAGCTGTAACCAGCAAATGTTTGGTATTTTTACTTGATAAATAACTAAAACGATTATCAAAATTATTAATTTTCTGTCAATCGACTAATCGATTAATCGACTAATCGTTTCAGCACCCATTAAGAGCGACAGCAGACAAAAAAGCTGTAAAACGTTCCTGGAACAGTCAGCCAGCCTGGCTCCAGTCAGACAGTCAGCAGGTCATCACTTGTCACACACACACACACACCCCCAGCACACACACACACACACATACATACATTTGCACACACACACACACCCATGTCGTTATCATAATGAGTGGCGGCGTTCAAGGAAAGAATGACACAGCCCATCACCATGCAAATCACCAGCTGACGGCCGGACCGACCCGTGATGACCTGCTGGACTTCATGTCTATACTTACGCTTTTAACTTTTAATGATACTACAAGTATACTTAAACTACTGTAACTTGTATACTTAAAGTATACAGATATAAACTTAAATGGACCATTTCAGCCCCGTCAAGTACACTGGTAGTGTACTTTGAGTTAACTTTAAGTCTAGCCTAGTCCCATAGATAAGTATACTTACAAGTACATTTAAAGTTGCCAAATGGTAGTTTACTTTTTATACTTAAGTATACTTTAAAAAGTAAACTTAGACCCTTACTTTTTCATAGGGATATTGCTGCTGCATGGTGATGTTGATGTTGTTTCTTATTTGGGTCGTGAACTGAAAAGGTTTCAGGACCCTGGTCTGGAAATGACTCTGGACCAAACAGAGAGTTGATTCTGACTTTAGTATTTGACCTAAAATACTGAGTGTTGTGCAAATCTCTGAATGACAGACAGCCTCATGTTGTTTGAAGTGTTTTATTTTTCCTTTCACATTCTTGTCATTGTTGAAGATGAGCATGAAGCTCATGAAGGATTTGCATCCAAGCTGCTTGATCTGTGTCAAACCTGCTGTTTTCCACCCTGCTTCAAAATGGAGAATTTAAATGTTTGCACACTATTTATTATTTGTTTGTATTTTGACAAAACGACATATTCTCTTCACATTCTCTTCCAGGAAAGATTCTTTGTTTTTCATATTTTCTTTATTCAAAAACTCCAATTTAAATCTGATAAAGTCAGTTATCTCTCTCTCTCTCTCTCTCTCTCTCTCTCTCTCTCTCTCTCTCTCTCACACACACACACACACACACACACACACACACACACATCTACCACACGCTTGCCTTACTAAAAAGAACTAATTCCATGATACTATGCGCAGAGCAAAATTTCATTACAGGAATATTATAGTGATACCATACAAGATAAAATAAAAATAAAAATAAAATAAAGATAAAAAAATAAAAAATAAAATAAAACTACAATAAAGTCACTATAAACTCAGCATTGAGTAGGCTGCTGTATAGTATAGTAATATCGTGAATTTTCAGTTGGGTTTGTCAGTATTTCTCTCTCTCTCTCTCTCTCTCTCTTTCTCTCTCTCTCCCTCTCTACGTCACCAGCGGGGGGTTGGTTGTGTTTTTCACCGGCGCCGCTTCTCTTCAGCTTCAGTCTCCGTTGGAAAAGCAGAGAGAAGGAGGGAGAGAGAGAGAGAGACACACACTTCTATCGGGATTTTTAGTTTACAACTTGGATTTTACTCGGGATTTCTACGCGCCGAAATAATGCTGAGTGTTTTAGGAGTGTGGAAGCGCTGACAGGTGAGATTATTTAGCCAAAAAAAATGGGTCTGTTTGACTTTTTTTTTTTGGTGGTTGGATACGCTCGTTTTAACTCGGCGACATCAGTAACGTCCGTTGAAGATTTCGCCGACAGCCAGGCTAAAAGAAATGGAAAATATACTTTTTAACCAAATTGCAAACTTATCAGAAAGCATGCTAATGTGTTTTCGAATCGGTTAAGTTTTGTTCTTGTCGTTGCTGTGAATAATGTTTCTTTTGGCGTTAACGTAACTCATTTTAATATCGCAAACGGGACTCAGTTGCTTAGCTAGTTCGGTTCTAAAGTGCCTGTTTTTAGGTAACTAGCTAGTTAGCTAACGATAGCTACCTAGCAAGAGCCAGAACTGGCGTTGCAGGATTTCTTTTCCTGCTTTTTCATCCTCGTCTTTCCAGTTCTGTACGGGATACACCTAGAAAAAAACACAACACTAAACGCCACAGCTGCTCACAATGCCTGCCTTGCAATTACCATGGTTCACCATTCACTGTGCAATCGCAATCGGGACAAAAGCTTGCCAGCAGCTTTTTAACTGTTCAGCATGCTCTTTTACAGTCAAATTAGCCCCATTAACATTATGTTATGTCTCATGAATTTTCCCGTTTGTCCCATCTGTTTTTTTCTTTAAATCATTGTTTTGCTGTCCTTATAAAACTACTCAAGCTCAACATATAACCTTGATTTTTCTCATTCTTCTGTAATCTAATGGCATTTTTTTTGCCTTATGTGGCTGCACTACCAAGTCTCGGGCTAATTACTGACAGACCGGTGCCCTTGTTAAAATAGCTGACTCATGTTTTCCTCTTCTCTGTTTTTTTTTTTTCTCCTGTCCAGGTCCTCAGTGACTGCAGCCGGCTGTCTGTCCCCAGTAGTCTGCCTTTGAAGTGGAGCCAGAGGTGTGAACCGCTCTGCAGCCAAAGAGACTCCCTTCCCTCCACCTCCACCTCCCAAGTCTCCGGTCACTTTGTTGGCTGCCAAGAACCCAGAAAGCAACAACGTTCAAGGACCTAGAATCAGGCTGAAAGCAGTTTCAGAAGGCGGGGAAAAGTCAAGGCAGCAGATTACAAAAACCAGGAAAACTCTCCAGTTTCAAAGGATCAAAAGAGGGAGTCTAAAGGAAGATCCTGCCAAAGGAAAATATTTAGCCTTATAAATCGTTAGAAGGGGCTATTCCGCTACACCTTGACAAACAATATATACAGCAGCAACCAAACATGGGGAACCAGTTAACAGAAATTGCCCCCAACACGCCCTTCCTCCCCAACTTCCAGTCCATGCACGTGGTGGTGATCGGTTTGGACTCTGCGGGGAAAACCTCCCTCCTCTATAGACTCAAGCTGCGGGAGTTTGTCGAGACGATCCCCACGAAAGGCTTCAACATGGAGCGGATCAAAGTGTCCATGGGGAACTCCAAAACCAACTCCACCACGTTCCAGGTGTGGGACGTCGGCGGGCAGGAGAAGCTGAGGCCCCTGTGGAAGTCGTACACCAGGCGGACGGACGGGCTGGTGTTCGTGGTGGACGCGGCCGAGACGGAGCGCATGGAGGAGGCCAAGGTGGAGCTGCACCGGATCACCCGGTCGGCGGAGAACCAGGGGGTGCCGGTGCTGGTTTTGGCTAACAAACAGGACCTGGACGGAGCGATGTCGGCTTTAGAGGTACTTAGTTTTACACATCGGAGGTTTTGCTGACGCTCTAAATCAGAGTGATGTTAAAATGAGTGCAGAAAGGCAACCAATAAGTGCAAGAGTCACAATAGCAGCGAAGAATATTCTTGCATGTTGGCCCGGTTTCCACTGCACAACAAAACATGGCTAGCCAGTTTCTTCTTTGGCAAAATTTGTGGGATCTTTGTTGCATCTTTTCGCCAACAGAAGTTGCGTAGCAACTGAGCAGTAGATTTACAAGATTTAATAGTAGTTTGATCATTTTATTCAGGTATACTGGGACACAGCTACAAAAAAATAGCCTGTAAAATCTGCGATGAGATGAAATTTTCTTTACTTAAAGAGCTGCTAACCACCTAAAAGAAGTGTGGGTTTTACTGGAGAGTTGCCATCGAGTGTCACTTGATGGTATAAATGCTGTTTCCACCCTGCCAAGAATACAATTTTGGGGGAAACACTGTATTCTTGTAATTTTTTTGTAATTTTTTGGGCCTGAAAATTGTCAAATTTGAAGATATTGAACATAGGCACAAAATATCGGCTATCAGCAGCTTCAGTACGAAAATATCGGTCTTCAAAAACCTATATTGGTCAACCCAGAGAGAGAGAGTGCTTTATTAAGCCCTATTAGGTATTGAAAATTGTTATTGTGTAGTTGTATGTGAGCTCTCTATAGCCATTTTATCAATTAAATCAATTCAAGTCAACAGTTAATAGTCAATAAAATCATTGAAAGAGTCATTACATGCAGATAGGTGATCAGAGTGGTAGCAGGAGTGCCAGGTTGTGACTAACATCCCCCTTTCCTTTCCCGTGTCTCAGGTGGAGAAGGTGCTGGCCCTCCATGAGCTGAGCTCGTCCACGCTGCACCACACACAGGGCTGCTCCGCGCTGGACGGCCAGGGGCTGCAGCCCGGCCTGGAGAAGCTCTACGAGATGGTCCTGAAGAGGAAGAAGATGCTTCGGCACAGCAAGAAGAAGAGATGAAGGGGACGAGGAGGAGGGGGGTTAGCAGTTGTTTATTGTCTGAACAGATACTTGTCTGAGGAACTTGACGAGGGTCCTGTTGGCGACACTTTTGGAACGTTGGTGGGTAAAACCTGAAGGAATAAGGGTGAGATTGTTTCAAAAGCCTGTCGGTCCCTCAGACGAGTTGGGATGTTTCCAACCAAGTTCAAACTTAAGCTCCGAATTCTGTCCCATGCTGTCCTGCAGCCGTGCTACAGTGCTAATACCTGCCTGCATCCTCTAGACACTTCAACGGACCTACTTCCCTTGGGATTGTTTTGGGGTTTTTCAGCACCCTTCCTTCCTTCTCCTCGTCCCCCATCCTTGAAGGAGTGTGGCGGAGAGAGAGAGAGGAAGTTCCAGGAGGACAGTTCAGAGGGGAAGAGAGAGACAGATCTGTGCAATATGTTGAACACAGCCACTGATGCACTCACTCCAACATTGAAGGATATTTTCGTACCGTTGCGTACCTTTTGCCACATCTACTTTGACGTGAGAAACTGTAGTGCCAACAGCAAACTGCACTATCTGGAGCGTTGTTCCTGTTCCTATGGCATATGGCAGTTCCTTTCACCTAGTTTAAATGTTACACTTTGCTATGATTCTTTATGTTGCATGGATGTTCACCCAAATACCTGCTTGGGAATATTAAGATGACACTTTTGTGGATCAAAAGAGGACTATTATTATTACTACTATTCCGGGTCAAAAATTGCCCAATGTTAAGTTAGGTATGCCGTTGGGACTAGAGTGGAGACGTGCCATGATAACATTACAAGCTGATGAACATGATGTTGTCAGACCTAAGGACAAACAACCCCTGCGGCTGCTAAGTCTAGTCATGCAAGTTCAAATTGTGTTTTTCACTCTTCACCACCATTGTTTGCTTGTCACAGTTCAGTGTTTTTTTTAGGGTTGGCTGACTGGTTGGTCGGTAGGTGAAGTTACTACAAAGTTGTTTTTACATTGTGTACATACGTTTTTGTAAAACCTAAGCAAATGAATAAATTATTGAACAACCTTGGCATTATTTTCTGGAAATCTGTTTCTTTATTTGAAGTGTTGCTTTTTCATTTTATTTGCACTAGAGCTGAGCAATTAATGGAAAAAAATCAAATCAAATCCAAATCGCAATATGAATTTCTGCAATTTCCAAATTGCAGAGGCTGCAATTCATTTCTTAAGAGAGAGGAGCGTCCAATATTGGTGAAAACCTTTCATCATACTCAAACTCAGTAAATCCTGCACACTGACATCTATTTGTTTTTTAACAAGATCACTTTTGTTCAAACAATTTTAAAAGTTCTAAAAAATGTATGACAAGAAAAACTTGAGATGATATGAATCGCAGTTTAAATCGCAATTGCAATATTCTTTCAATCAATATCATTCAGCCCTAATTTGCACCACATCTGGACTTGGAACAGCTGAGAATCCGGCTACCCTACACTGTAGGAATGTGCTTCATGGTCACTCACAACACACAGGCGCCTCTATGGGAGAACAGAATAATGTGAGTGACTGGCAGTGATAGGTACAAACTAACGATGGCCTTCAGTATTTTCAGATTCCTTGAGGTTATCAGCGCTGCATAGCAAAGCTCTTACAAATTCTACAAAACTGCTGTTATCTAGGAACCAAACAATTTCCAGTGTCAACATGAGCTAAACTTGCGTTATTCATACACACAGGCTGCTGCTACACATAACACATTTACAACTGTTGGCTGGATTTACTTTTCAGGCCCAGGCTGCATCTAGAGATATAACTGCCAATGTGATTCTGAAGACTTTGAAGACCGGGAAGACGAAGAGGTTGATCATTGCCATATGGGCATCATTCAGTTTCATGTAGACAGTCACTCAGTTCACTACTTTCATCACTGCAGGCTAGAGCAGGTCATTTTTTCCATCCTTTCTCTCTTCCCCCCTCCCCACCTCTCTTGTTGCCCTTCTCTCTCTCTCTGTCCCTGCCTCTCCCTCATTCTCTCCCCCTCTCTCCCTTGTAATGGTATCAAGTGCCCAGGCTCATGTCACCGCCCTGTTTGAGGTGGTTTTGCCCTGAAGAGTCCATTCATGCGGAGTCCTTTTGAGTGAGAAAGGAGAGCTGTCATCTTGTGTATCAGTTTTCATGACGTCAAAATAGAGTCGGAGAGTCGGTAGCAGCTCAGATCTGCGTTTGTCGATACCAGGGAAGTGGATGTAATTTTACAGTTTCAGGGTTGCAGGGTTTATGGGATACAGAAAACCTATTTATTTTTTTGTAAACCCCCTCCACCACCATCACGTTAGTTTTCTCTGTGTTTTTATGATCATGTGCCTGTGGAGCCATTTATCTTAGAAATAGTCGTTATGGAAATCAACAGGACTGCAGTATAGTTACAATGTCTTGGCTCAGGCTGATTAGCAACACAATCTGGATCCAGGAAGTCAGAAGTGAATTTCTGGAGGTGTAAAAAAGGACCCAGATCTTAATTGTTGTTTTCTGTAGATACAAGTCGTGGTTGATAAGAGAACCCCTGAGTTTTAGAACTTTCTATTGGGATTGGGATTGGGACTTTAGTCTGGATGATTTCTTGCAATTCATCTGTCTTGGCCTAAAACACAAAGGTGATCCATGACAGCATTTTGAACCGAAACCTATCTACCTATCTAACATTTATAACTTGAAAAAACTGAACCTGAAAGACATATAGGTTCACATTTTAAGGTATTATAGTTGTTAGCTAGCTAATCTAGGTAGCTAGTTAGCTAACTAGCCAGTAAGCTAGCTAACGTCCCTGCTAAATTCAAACTTGTTATTCCCGAGATTGTCAGTTAATTTGATAACTCTATCTGAAGTCCTCACTCATGTTTTGAAGGAACATTATTGTATCAGTCCTCCAGGTAGAGTTTCCCACCTCGAGTGTGATGTTAGTTCAAAATGGCCGCTGTGGGAATAATGTCAGGTCCATCTAGTTATAGCACCTTAGCACAGTCCTAAACTGTTTGTGGGAATTCTTGCCAATTAATTGCTGCTAAACTGCTGTACATGAGAAACCAAAGGCTGTGTAGACAGGTCAACACATGCTGACTTTCTCAGAGTTGAAATCATCAAGGCTTGTTGTAGCTTGTGTGCTTTAGCCAAGTGTTTTTTTTATATGTGCACAGAATAAGAAAAAGATCTGAGAGGTTTGGGCTTTCATGAATATTTGAAGGAGAAATGAAAGGAAGGCTGTGGGCAGGGTAGACTTCAAACAAACATATGCATGCAGGCATGGACGCGCACGCACACACACACACACACACACACACACACACACACACACACACACACACTCATAAGCTCACCTCACAACAGAAATCAATAACAGTGGGTTGTTCACTACACTGCTAGACCAACTGTGCCATAGTAAGGCTAAATTTTACCACTGCAGCAAAGAATACTGTATAGACTGGTCTGATGTTTGTTGATTCAATTAAAAGCTTGTAATGTTGGTGATCAAGAAATGTAACTCATGTGACACACTTTGTAAGTTGCTCTCATCAGTTAAATGCCTAAAATGTAAATGTAGAATCACAGCCAAGGAATGTTACCAGCCCAGGAGTCTGAGACGAGTATTTTTCAGTCAAGGGCAAGTGCAAAACTGTCCTCACTAGCCAGAATAATTTGGGTTTGAGATGCAGGCAACTAGACAGGAACCCAAATCCTAAGGTTGCACCCCCTTTATTTGCCAAACACAGCTCATACAATGAAGGTCTGTTGTTCATCAATACTTAAGGCCACATCCACACTAATACGTTTTCGTTTTAAAACGGCGTTTTAAAACGAAAACGATCTCCGTCGACATGAGCGTTTCAGAATTAATCTCCGTCCATACTAACACGCCTGAAAACGCATATCACATGACCATTCACGTACACTGGGCATGCGCGTGCCGGTGTAAACAGGAAGCAGATTGTCTACTCTGCGGTTGGTCGCTTAGTTGCAGAAAATACTACGGAGGAAGAACAGCAACGGCGAAAAGTACGACCAGAGATTTCTTTGCTTGGACCGACGACGAGGTGGAACTGTTACTGACAGTAACACACGAGTATAAGGCGGTCGAGGCGGACGTCGTGACTGATAAGACCCAATCAGGAAGTGAACGTGGGCGTCTGCGTCATTGTTTTCAAAAGTCTCCGTTTCCGCCCGTCCAGACTAAAACGCAATCCCGGAGTTTTCGAACTAAAACGGGGTCAGCAGCGTTTTCAAAAGTCTCCGTTTTAGGGGTCCGAAAATGCCGGAGTAGTGTGGACGCTAGGCGTAAATGTAGCAAAAGTTATGCGTTTTAAAACGAAAACGTATTAGTGTGGATGTGGCCTTAGTATTACTATTATGTGATGGCCAGCTGGCCTTCAGGCAGTAGAGAACAGTCACACTGGAATGTTAAAGCCCACCAATACTAGCCCAGCCCCCGCCCACTCACATGACTAGTCCAGGCTGCTCTCTGATACCAAATCTAACACACCCAACCCCCCATGTTCAACCTCAGTCACTTCACTGATACCCAAACCAAGTCTAGTCATCCATGTGATCCCTCCGGGACTAGAGGCCACCCACACTGCTGCTGGATCTTCTTTATCATCAGTAGGGCATGAAACTAACCTTTGTGTGAACCGGCCACAGTGGCGAGTGGAGTCAGAGTTTCAATGGAAAACTTAATGTCTTATAAACCTAAGTAGATTTCAGAATCGTGCATTCTCATTGAATAAAAGGAGTTGGTTAGAAGTTGGTTACTTTCCAAAGCGGCTAGTACAGCCAATATTTACCAGCACTTGGCTAGTGGCTACGTTGAAGTTGATTGGAGAGTTGTTTGTCTATTCATAGAGCTGATATGGTTCTGGGTGTGGCTGTTCAAAACTATCAAAAGTGTTAAATTAACTCTGATGGGTGTGGACTCACATAAACACAGGCATAATGTTGACTTTTACACTCGCAGAGTTAAATGAACACTGACGATTTGGCTGCTTAAGGGCCTACAATCCTAAAAATTCTCAAAATAGGTGTGTTGTTCAGAGACTGTCTTTCCTCTCTGAAGTCAAAGTGAAGTTTGACAGGTCATGTGATCTGACCTGTCGTCCTAGATCAGCAGGTTTATGCAAATCAACCCAGTACTTTTATTCCAGGTCTCTCCCTACCTGAAACTCACCAGCTGCTTTATCCCCCATATAGCTAATCCAAGATGCAGAGAGTTTGGCTACGGCTTGATATATAGCCAAAAGCTATATATCACTGCCGTCTTACAGTCTTACCCCTCGTATTCTTCATTTTTTATCAGAATCATTTTTGCCTTTATTCATAGCTGAGCCAATACCAGAGCAATAGCAAGAGGAGAGAGTTCTGCAAACTCTGTGCCAACCAAAACCAGGCAGCAACACACTGCTGTGGTTTCTTCTGGCCTTGGGAATTCCAGCCTTAAGTTTAGATTCCAGATTTAGTCTCCTTCAGTGTGCCACCTCCCCCAATTTGCAACCTATTCTCCTGGTAGACTAATCCACAGAGCCATTATAATACGCTGTTGGTATGCCAGTAGCCTAATCCTCTCATATACCTCCACTGATGGTCCATATATTCCCAGAGCTGTAGATATAGGGTTTGGTCATTCCCCATCCCCCCTCTAGCTAGTTTGTATGCCAATAGCCTTATCACTTCCACCATGTGCCATATGTTAAAGCCTGTAGCCTTATCCCCAACTCCACTTTATACCAAGAGCCATATGTTAAAGGTGTTATTCCTGCTAGCACAGACTATGGCTTTCTCTCTGGGTGAGTCTGTGCAGTCTGGAACCCAGGAGTCCTGTTCCTGCTTGTAGGATAAATTGACACGCTACCAATCAAGCTAATTATGTAAAATGGGATATGTAAAATGCCATTTTACATAATCAGCTTGCCATTTGGTGGACATCCAAAGCATCTTACAGTAGCATGAATGCATTCATTTTTAGCATGGTTGGGGAATCACACCCCAGGCATTGTAAATGCCATGCTTTGGCAATTCATAGAGTTCATACAGAACAATTCAAAAGCACGCTCCTTAATTAGATGAAAACTATTATTTCTACAAGGAGAGTGAGTTTATTAACTCTGTTTTAAGTAGACGTATAATTTAGTCACCAATATGGCATCCAATTCTCTACCAATTCTGACACCATTCAATTCAAAAGCCTTACACCTCTATACACTCCCAGCTATACCAAAAGTCATAGGCTACATATAGTTATTTTGCAAAATGCCATGTCCATTTTAGAGAATAAAATCATTTTGTATAAAATCAGTTTGTCCAATTCTACAGTACAGCTCTCTACACTATGCCCTACTGGCAATACCTAGACCATAGAGAGTTTGGCCTACATATACTTCTTATTGACCTTCCTACTGACCCACATCGGCCATTTTGATCTTTCGTCACACACAGGAGGTGTATATAGAACTAGCATTACTTCAACACAAAACCGATAGACGTAACAGTTATCAATTTAGCTAGCAATCTCGGGAACAACAACTAGAACGTCTTGAATTCATGCTTGAATCTAGCAGGGAAGTTAGCTAGCTCCCCACCCCGAGTCTATTTATACCAAGATCCAAAGAGCCATAGAGAGTTTGACTTACTATGGCATGCTAACTCTCTCTGTCCCATCCCCCTAGCATTTTAATCACTACTAGCCTAACCCTCCCGTGCCCACTTCCACTGATAGTCAATCCAATTATCCTGATTGGAGGCTCCCCCCCTGCTGCGACTCAGCTGTTGGAGCAGTAAGTAAGTAACAGGATTAGTTAGTCAGCAGTATTGACAGGAAAACCCTCCGCATGAAAAGTCTTTAGCCAGCAGAGCCGACTTCGATTTACTGGAGGTTGATTTAATTACGGCAATTTCTGCTGTCTTGTCGTTAAACGGCACTCTTTCACTTTCTTTTTTTCCTGTTGGTCAGTCTGCCAGTCTAGTTGACTTCAGCCCATTTTTCTCTCTTCCTTTTCTTCCTCCTTTCATCTCTGTTTTCTCCTCTGCTCAGCACCTTTCTGTCTCTTTCTGTCTTTCCGTCTCCTCACCTCTCCTGTCAATAAAGTCGTTTTTTTCTCACCTCTTTCCTTTCATGTGTTTACCCTTGACTTTTTCCCTCTGCAACCAAAGTGTCTGGCACTGTCTGCCTCTTTGGCTCGGTATCTCCCTCGCTCTTGTCTGTCTCTCTTTATCTCGCTCTACCTATCTGTCTCTCTCTCAGTCCAAGACACAAGTCAAGTCCTTTTAGCAATGGCAAGCTGTCTTACATTAAACATCTATCTCTAGAGTTATTCTGGTGAAGATCTCAGCGGGCCGCACCGCACGCAGGATTAGGAACAAAACCCATCCAGATGTCCAGTCCTGCCTCTCTCTCTCTCTTACTTTTTATCTCTCGCTCTCCCTTCCTTTGTCACTCACTCTTTCTCTTTGCCTCTACTGTAGGTCTCTTTGCATGTTCGTTACACAAGCCTCCTAGCCACTTTTAGCATTTGGGTACAGTCATGAATCTTACAGAAAGTCAAAAATCTTCAGTCAAAAACACATCAAGCAGTAAATTGAATGAATTATGTGACGGTTCTCTTTATTATTAAAACCTATCCAAATACAGATTTGAATTTATGCCTCCGTTTCTCTTCTTTGTATCTGTCTATCTCTCTCTGTATCTCTGTTTCTACTGTATCTGTCTCTCTCTCTTTGTAGCTTTGTTTCTACTGTATCTCTCTCTCTCTGTGTATCTACTGTATTTCTACTGTATTTATCTCTCTATCTCTGTGCTTCTACTGTATCGTTCTCTCTGTTTATGTCTGTTTCTACTGTATCTGTCTCTCTCTGTAGCTTTGTTTCTACTGTATCTCTCTCTCTGTGTGTATCTACTGTATTTCTACTGTATTTATCTCTCTCTGTATCTCTGTGCTTCTACTGTATCGTTCTCTCTGTTTGTCTGTTTCTACTATATTTGTCTCTCTGTGCATCTGTTTCTACTGTATCTGTCTCACTGTCTGTGTATCTCTGTATTTCTACTGTCTCTCTCTCTCTCTCTCTCTCTCTCTCTGTGTATCTCTGTGTTTCTACTGTATCTGTCTCTCTCTGTATCTCTGTGTTTCTACTGTATGTCTCTCTCTCTCTCTCTCTCTCTCTCTCTCTCTCTGTTTCTACTGTATCTGTCTCTCTCTGTATCTCTGTGTTTCTACTGTATGTCTCTCTCTCTCTCTCTCTCTCTCTCTCTCTCTCTCTCTCTGTGTTTCTACTGTATCTGTCTCTCTCTGTATCTCTGTGTTTCTACTGTATCTCTCTCTCTCTCTCTCTCTCTCTCTGTATCTCTGTGTTTCTACTGTATCTGTCTCTCTCTGTATCTCTGTGTTTCTACTGTATCTATCTCTCTGTGTATCTCTGTGTTTCTACTGTATGTCTCTCTCTCTCTCTCTCTCTCTCTCTCTCTCTCTCTCTCTCTCTGTATCTCTGTGTTTCTACTGTATCTATCTCTCTCTCTCTCTCTCTCTCTCTCTCTCTCTCTCTCTCTCTCTCCCTCTCTCTCTCCACGCTACATTTCCCCCTCAGAGCAGCGCTGTAATTGCAGGGAGCGCTGTGGTTTCTGATGGGTATCTACGTGTCTATCCGTCCAGCCAGGCCCGGCCCGGCCATTTAAAGGGAGGCTCCGGCTTCACACACCATTTCAGATGAGATAGTCCTTCCAAAATAGAACGCCGCGCTTCCAAGACGGAATGCTACCACATTCCGCAGAGTTCCAGTTCTAGAATCTAGAAGAGTTCTGAAACCAACCAGCCGTAGCCATCAGATGAAAACCTCATATCTACAACAAAACAAACAAGCTTTTCAGGTTTATGTCTATTTTTGAAGTTAGTGTTTTGAATGGGCTTCATGTGTCCTGGGAATCATAAATTTGACATTAAGCATAACTCCATTTTTAACCTATTTTCTCACCTTTTTTCCATCAGACTGATCAATTCTGACCAAAGTCTCGTCAATTACTTCACTAAAGAACAACTTACTGCTAACTGCAACTTACATGTGCTGCTGTGAAAAGTAGTGCAAATGAAATAGTGGAAGTTGTCAGGTCATGGATAAACTATAGACATGTCTCATTATAGAGTGAGCAATACAGTCAATGTGTTGGATGCTTTTGGGGTTGATTTTTGAAGGTCCACTGGCCCTTTGGGACTGTATTGGAGAGCTGCACACCCACGACAGCAAGACGTAAGTTGCTCTATAGTGAAGCTATTGATGAGACTTTGGTCAGAATCAATTGTTTTGATGGGAAAAGATGAGAAAATAGGGTCACAGGTCAAAAATGGCTGGAGTTGTGCTTTAACACATTGCACCATGTCACCTTTTAAGTAGGCAAGTACACATTCTGTACAGTCCCATGGCACATTTTTGGCGATTATCTAATTAATCAAATCAATTTATTTCCATGTGATCTGAGCCCTATATGATCATCTCATCGCTACATTTTAACAATAACAACATTTCTTTCCTTTTATTACTTAGACACTGCTCCGTACAGAACAGATTTGATTTGTACAAAATGATTTGCGATGATGTTTCATAACATCCAGGTATGGAGAAGTGAAATGTCTCACTCCTTCTGACTTGGGCTCTAAAGGAGCACGGTGCTGTGGTAAAAATAAAATCACCCAAGTTGGAGCGAACAGGTTTCCGTGCAACAGCAATGAAGCTATCGTTACCACCTTACATTTTCTGTTACACTTTAGCCATTTAGCTGATGACACACTTATCCAGCTTCATTGACAAGAAGTTTAACAGTAGAAAAGGCTTAAGCTCCTGGATCAATATAATAGTGTCTCTCTGACTCTATAAGCAGAAGGAATCCATTGCTGTGAATGCTGATCTCTTCTGGTTCGACTTGTTCGTCTTCATTTCCAGGTTAAAAAAAGAAAAGCTTATGTCAGGGAGCAGTCTGTCGGGGACTGGGTGACTTCAGAGTTTGGCACTCAGGTTACAAGATGCTCTTCGGTATGTGAAGTATGTCAAGGTTTCCAACTACGTGTTACTGTGGCATTCTTTACTAATTAAATCATGTGCCAAAATATGTACACACGCACCAGTTGCACGCACACACCCCTGCTCCTCTAGCTTTTCAATAGAGCTGTTATATAACATAGAAACCATTCAGTCAGGTACAGTTCAATCCAAAAGCGCTGGATTATTTGACTTCTCTCTTCTCATTCTTACTCATTAATAATGTTGAAATGTGTTACTGATGTCCGTTAGTGTGTTCATACAAAGAGAGTGGCATTTCTACTTTAATTTTAGACATACAGTTTTGGCTGAACAAGTGATAATCATTTTAAAAAATCATCATACTTATAAATAAAATGCATACATTGTGAAAGATGCTTCCTCCACTCCTCCTTTTGCATTTGCATACCGCATTGTTACAAAAAAATCAACATTATTCATTCAGGTCAAGCAGACTGTACTGGATTATTTGACACATCTCTTCTGATCTCATTTATTACATAAGATAATTATTTGCTATTTTATTGAACACTTATTTGTCTTTTACCTGCAGCGCTAATACATAAACTAGAAACTTGTAAGCCAGTCCATGCATTAAATGTGACGCTCTCTTTATTTACTTGAGAGAAGAAACGAGAGATGAGGAGAGTACAGGACAGTATAAAGTAGAAACTATTCAGTCAGGTACAAGTCAGATAGCACTCAAATGTCTTTATTAATCACTTCTTCTGTCCATGCACTGCAGAGACATTTGATTTCTCTGCGTAGAAACACATCCTTCATCCTTTGATTGTCACATACAGTACAATAAAAGAAGATATGAATATTGTCATGCATCAAAACACATACTCATGTGACTGTTGCACACCCATTTCAACCCTTTTATCATTTGCATACAGCACCTTTACATAGTCAAAGATTTTCAGTCAAATAATATCAGTCAGAAACACTAAATTACTGTGACAGCTCTCCTTATTAAATCAAACCAATAGAGAGAAACATTCGATTTTTCATTCCAGACACACTGTACATTCTTTGGCGTTCACATACAACACTCTTACATATAGAAACTCTTCATTCAGGTATAAGTTGTTATTTTTATTTGATGTTTTTATGCTTTATATTGCTTTATGTTGTGCGTCTGTAACCTTTAAGTCGGTCATTGATGCTGCTTTTCTTGGCCAGGTTCTTCTTGTAAAAGTGATCAGTGTGTGTCAGTGAGGATTTCCTGGTTAAATAATGCTTAAAAATAAATGGTTAAAATGTCAATCAGATACAGTACAAAAACTTAAAGATGTCTTTATGAATTCAGTTGTGTCCCCATACACTCTACGAACCAGTAATCCCTTAAAATAACTTTATATTTACATTAATTCACCCCTTAACTCATGCAAAATCCCCTTAAAATGAATTAAGGGAGTTATAAATGGAGGAGACTCCATCAAAACCACCTTAAACACCCCTTAATTTTTGACTCCTTACTTTCTAATTTAATGTAAAATTCAGGGAGACAGGAATTTCCCATTAATAACTCCTTAATAATCCTGTAAACCATGCATAAAAGGCATGAAAAATCCCTTAATTACTAGTGTCATTAAGGGATTTAAGGGGTTTGGTTTCGTAGTGCATGTGTGAGACATTTTACTTTTCAAGGCGAAATTTTTGCCACTTGAAATAGTAAATATTTCAAAAACTCTGATGATTCTAGCCTCAAAAATATAACTTTTCTGCAAGCAAAGGTCCTCAGATCAGTCAGAACTAATAACAGCCTCTAATGACTTTATTTTCACAATATCAATCATGTTGTAAGAGCAGTAGAGTCGTTTTTTTCCCCCCAAATGGTTGATATGTCTCATAAGGGACTCAGTCAGACTCAGAGAGCAGTGACATTCGACAGCTTGCCTTTATCATTCCAATCTTCTGTCATTACATATAGACACATTTGTCTTTTTAATGTGGAAATCCGTTCTGTGGCTGTCACACGCAGCACTCTTACATAAAGTATAAACTCCTCACTCAAATGCAAGATAGCGTCGGATGATTTGACATTACTTTGAGTTGTGTGACGACTCTTCTTCTCGTTCCTTAATGTCGGTCATTCCCGCGGGCAAACTGCCGGGATGGAAGAGGAGCTTGACATTTTGAATTTCACTCTGTTATATTTGAAGAGTCCTTTGCCAAAAAGAGAGATCCAGCATTTGAAAAATATGATACCTACTTTGACAGATTATTACTGGTATGAATTTAAAACTCATGGATTATTCTCGATGATATTGGCTATAACTCAAGACCCATTGCTTCATTTTGGAATGAAATTATTCATTTCTTCGCCTGTCAACTTGTCATTTTGTGGGGAAAAGGTTTCTATGTGTGTTGGCACTTTATTAACAACAACCACAAAAAGCTTGTTAGCATTGCTAGCTTGAACCGCTGGATAGCTGTAGCAGCAGGCTAGCTTGTTTTTAGCTAGCACTGCCCCCTGGTTTCAGTGAGGAATGCTAACATTTGAGTGCAGCTAAATTATAAACGCTAATGGTTTTTTGTTTCCTTCCCTTCTTTAAAGTTTTTCGTTTCCTTTCCTTCCTTAAGATTTTTCATTTCCTTTCTTTTCCTTAACTTCCTTAGAAAACAGTCTACAATTCAAAATGTCAAGAGATTCCTTTTAGCACAAAATGACTGAATGCGACCCACTTGTCTTTTGCACAGTATTTGAGGTCCTGTCTTCCTTGTACCATATCTGTCAGCATGTCGTGTGCTTTTATTTTCTGATTGTTATTTAGCCAGCACCATCTCCTTCTCCATTCAAACAAACCTGTTTTGCTGCACCTACAGCTCAGTCAGGCCACTTCAAGCAGAAGCTCCTCATACAGGTGAACGCTACTCAGGTAACACTGAGCTGATATGACGGCTCTCCACTCCAGCTGGGTCTACAGCGAGCGCGTCACAGCAGAGAGAGACTGACGTAAAGGCTCGTTCCACACCCACCTGTCTGGTGAATAGGAGTCAATACCAGCGTGTGGAAAACAGGCCTGTCTGGATACACACAGGCCCTCTGGGCATCGCGGCGGTTTTCAAAGTCTGGGTCGGGACACAAGATGGGTCGCTCATACATAACAAATGTGCTGGCATTTTTCTGGTCATGCTAGGGCCAGTGGACAGAAGAAATGTAAAGGGAAGGTTCATTATTTTTAAAAGTCTTTTCATCACTAATCAACTCTTTGGACATTCAACGGTCAAAAAAGTTTGTTTGTTTTTTGAAAAAGTGGCAGCAGCCCCCTCATAGCATTAGTTATCAGTGCTAGTTAATGGGGAATTGAAGCCATTACCTTCAATAGTGCATGCAAGCCTCTCTGTTTACCTGTGTGCCTGTAACAGCAGCAAGAACAGGTAGAACATGAGCTATATGCAAATGGCTGTAAAGATGCTGAACCTTCCCCTCATGAACCTCAGCTGATCTTGTTGTGTTGATACTGTTCCTCTGTAATTACTGTCAAACTGTGGCTGTTGGTTGTGGATGGCTGTTGTAACTGGCTGTGTAAATATGTTTTTTTGGCAACACAGTCACACAACATTTTGTGTAATTAGCACAAACTCTGAAACACAGATCGGGTGTTGTTGACACGAATTATATGACGATCTTCCACTGCAAAATGATTACATGATAAGAGGATGAATTGGACGCCATTTTCACCTGTTCATCACACTAAAAGGTTAGCTAGCGGTTAGGTTCAGGCAAGAAAAACAACTTCTGTGAAGGTTAGAGGAGGTTTTAGTCATGCTTAAATAAGAAACACTTGTAGAAAACCTCCATGCATGAGCTGGGAATTGAACCCAGATTGAGTTGAAGGTGTCAAGCTCCAGCTGTTTCTAGTCGTGTCTCCTCCACCTAATCCTCTCCTGAGGTAAATGGATTTCTCTCACTTTTCGTGCATGGAGCTCGTTATTTGCATTTTCAGACTTCATGCTCATTTTACAAAATTTCCTAAACTAAACTAACTAGCTAACTGGGTGGGAGGGGCTGGAAATGCCAACGAGTTGGGAGTGTTTGTTCCAAAAAACAGGGAGTTCAGGCAGGAAAGTGAGTTTTGAAATTGAAATCCCACACAGTAATGGTTGAGTCACTGGTATTGATCAACGAACCCACAGATATACAGTATATTGGTCATTTATGGGACTAAAAATCTTACTACTTACATTGTCCCTTAAAGTGCTGAATAGCAGTGTGCAGTTCAATACTTCACAGCCCTGATATCTCTTCTTTCTTTCTTTCTTTCTTTCTTTCTGTCTGTCTTTCTGTCCTCTCTGTCTCTCCACTCTCCTCTTTGCACGTGTCTTTCTGTCAGCCGGGTCTGGTTTGTGGTTAGCATGGTAACACTGCCACCAGCAGCAGAAAGCCTCACGTGTGTTTTCCCCCACCCCGGCCTCTGTGTGTGTGTGTGTGTGTGTGTGTTTGTCTCACAGACAGACCTGCAGGTGATTCACTGCTCAGCTCTCCGCACGCACAAAACACACAGCAGATGGCGGTTTCAAAACTGAACATGGTGGATTCTCCTCAGGTTTCTGATTCTCCAGCTGAGGAACCTGTGAGGACTTTCACTCTAATATGGGGGTATACTCCATTTAAAAAAATGAACAAGAATGATTGGTAGCATGAAAGTAAAGCTCATCATGGGTTACTGTTAAAGTTATGAGTCATCTTAAGATGTTTTAAAGTGATGTGTAACTTTGGTAGTATCTTAGGTTGTGTATCTTCCTCCTTGATAAAACCCCAAAATCAGTGATTCTGTGATCTGTTGCTCTGGTAGAGGAGACTGGAGAATTGTTTTTTTTTTCTCTCTCTCCATTCACTGCCATTGTCTGGAGGAACAGTCTGAAAATCACTTCTAGCACATAAACAAACGCGAACAAAGCAGATTTTGACAATATATTAAAAAAAACTAGAAAAAAAAATTGTGGAATCTCTTTCTTTATGTTTATTAAACCTTTCAGTTTGAACAAGTGTCGCACCGAACTCCACAGTAATTCGTTTCTTAGACAAATATAAATAGTGAAGTTGATCCTGTGTATGAATTTCTTTCCAAAGCCTTTGCCTTTCCATCAAGGCAAAGGGCGACTACTTTAAAGAATCTAAAATATAAGATAGTTTTGATTTGTTTGACACTTTTTTGGTCGCTGCATAATTCCATTTGTGTTATTTCACAGTTTTGATGTCTTTACTATTATTCTAAAATGTGGAAAATAGTAAAAATAAAGAAAAATGCATGAGTCCAAACTTTTGACTGCTAGTGTATGTCTTCGGTAAACCTGACTCCCTACTGTAGCTGTCTGTCTGTACTGCAGCAGCACTGACAGAATGACAGCAGAACAGACACGTGCTGCTGACAGCGGCAGAACCTGCGCTGGGAAACCCCGTTGGATTTCGAGTCCAACGCCTTAAGCACTCGGCCATCACAGCCCTGCTGAGTGAGTCCAGCTGCAGCAGGCAGGAGGCAAAGTGAAGCTGCCAAGATGTCTGCCAGAGAGCTGGCGTGATGTCATCAAGGAAATAAACATTGTTCCTGCGTATTTATCGATTCCTATTCCGATCCTGAATAAAAGTGTGAAACTGTAGGGCTTATCGTAGTGATGCCTTTGCCGTGGCAACGCATCAGCTGTCTCAGTCCTGTCTACTGTGCCAATGCTTATTTCCATGGCAACACTATCAAAAGTTCCACTGGAGCCAAAAGGCTTTTCCAACATTTTGATTTGAATCAACTTTCATCATGGCTGAAGTAAAGTGAGAAGAATGAATGAATGAGTGAGTGAATGAATGAAGTCAAGGATGGCTGAATGGATGGATGGATGGATGGATGGATGGATGGATGGATGGATGGAGAGAATTTATGTATTTTCACAATCCACGACATGCTGCACATAAATTCAGGACATTTTTGGAGTTTATGGAGTTTATGGGGAAGACTATAAAAGTCTGGCATAGTCTCTCCTCTACCTTCACACACACACACATGCACACACACACACACACACACACACACACACACACATTCTCTATCTCGCTCTTTCTCACTCCATCAATTGTTACAAGGGAGTTGTCCTTGCCTGCTTATCACTCACTCCCTGGCTTCCAGTTAATTTACCGCAGTGTGTCCAAAGTGTTACTCACAGCTGAGGAGTGTGTGTGTGTGTGTTGTGTGTGTGTGTGTGTGTGTGTGTGTGTGTGTGTGTGTGTGTGTGTGACCTTCCTGAAAGTTTTCACAGAGGGCTTTCAGAGATAATAATGTATTTGTGCATCAAATCAGCAACATTGTTTTTGCGTGTTGTACATTATGTGAGTTCCGCTCTCTCTTTTCTTTCTTTCTTCTTCATTTCGTGCCTTGTCTTTTTTCTATCTTTCATTTGCTCCTTCTCTCCATCACTTTGTATTTTTTGTCTCTTTTTCTCTCTCTAAATGCAAACCCGGAGGATAAACTGTGCCTCTCTCTCTCTCTCTCTCTCTCTCTCCCTCTCTCTGTGGAATGTTCCTGTCAGAACCTCTCGGAACACTGTCCAGAACATTCCGGAACGTCACCGTGACAACAGCTAATTGAATTAATTGAGGAGGTTGGTAAGGCTTGTGGTGATTGACCAGCGGTGTGTGTGTGTGTGTGTGTGTGTGTGAGGGTGGGTCAGCTCTCATCAACTCTCAGGGAGAGAGAGGGAGAGAGAGAGAGTGTGTGTGTGTGTGTGTGTGTGTGAGAGAGAGTATTGATGCACTGTATTACTTTGGCAACATTACTTTCTTTCCTGTAATGCCAATGAAGCGTATTTGAATTTGAATTTGAATTTGAATTTGTATTTGTATTTGAATTTGAATTTGAGAGAGAGAGAGAGAGAGAGAGAGCTCTGTTAAACCGTCATCACACACCAAGAGAGAAGGCTGTGTGTGTGTGTGTGTGTGTGTGTGTGTGTTTACATGTGCTATCAGCTTTGTGATCTTTGTGAGGCCGGAACAAGACTAAACATGTTAGATAACTTAACACACACCCATACACACACACACACACACACACACACTGACTGCAGAAAAACAACAACTAAAAAGTTTCTTTCCTCTGCCAATACTCACGATGATCCAAAAATAATTTCACCTCTTCAAATGATTTTTTTTTAGAAACCGCAACTCAGGTTTTAACAGCCTCATTCCTCTGGTTAATTGGCCTGTTTACTGTGTGGGATGGAAAATAATTTGGCCTATAAAAACATGGCAGCGCTGACTGATGCCTGCTAACTGCTCCACCATGTTGTCATTTCAAAATAAGAGTCTAACTTTAGTGATTTGCTACTGTAAATGATCATTATGTCTCCGCATCAATGTCACCAAGACATATGAAGGTGCAGCTATTGTTGTTGTTGTTGTTGTTAGCAAATATAATTATTCTGACTCTGATTTTCTTCTTTTTGTGTCCCAATTCTTATATTTTTTTCTCTCACCTGTGACACAGATCTGATGTTTTCTAATTATGAACCAGAGGTGTGACCGAGTCAACTCTGCTCGAGTCTCAAGTCAAGTCTCAAGTCTAAAAGTAGATTACCAAGTCAAGTCCAAGTCAAGTCCAAGTCATTCATTTCAAGTCTCAAGTCTAAATGTAGAACAGCAAGTCAAGTCAGAGCAAATCAAGAGTCCAGTATCAATTTAATATCTTAAAGAAAACTAAATATCTAGGACTTTTCAATGCAATATGGTTTTAATAGGATAAAAACTTGGTAAGAGCATCATGAGTTTGATTTCTATACTCAGTTTCAACTTCAATAAATTCAATCATTCCATACAAATTCAGAAAACAGAATTTAAATTCAGTCGTCTGCTGGAACAAATCTCATCACTTTCAATCGGAGTCATTTACACAAACACAAGATCTCAAGTCAAGACTTTAGAAACCTTTTCAAGTCATCAGAGTACAAGTCAGAGTCAAGTCCCAAGTCACCAGAACCCAAGTCAAGTCAAGTCCCAAGTCTTCTCTTCATGCATCAAGTCAAGTCTCAAGCAATTAAAACTGTGACTTGCAAGATATTACAGAACATTTTTTAATTATCTAACTTGCTAATCCTGCTTTGTGAAACACTCCCCAGAATGATTCTGACTACAGGGAGTGTGTGTGTGTGTGTGTGTTTTTTTTTCCATCAGACAGACACTTCTCTACTCTCTCTCCATTTTTAAAACTCATTTGACAAGATCAAGTCGACTCTCTTTGCCCTCCGGGGGAAAACACACAGGCATGCAGTGATTATCTAACAGTGGAGATGGGTGCCAGCCAGGAGAGAAAGAGGGAAGAGGGGAGCGATGGATGGGGGGAACAGGGTGAAAGAGTGGATGTTATCTAACGGAACAGAGGTGGATCGAGACTGCAGGATTTTCCAGACCTGTTCTCTCGGGGGGGCGGGGGGGGGGGGGGCAGTAAAAAGATTTTGTGTGTTTTCATATTCTTCTTTCCTCGTGAGATGTCCTTACAAGGTCCAAATGTCCTCACAAGGATAGAAAGATGAGTAGTGAGGACATTTTGCCGCTCCTCGCTTCTTCAAGGGGTTAGTTTAGGGTAAAAACTTGGATTAGGATTAGGTTTAGGTTAGGTTAAGGGTTAAAATGATAGATTTAGGATTAGGTTTAGCATGAAGGTTAGACATGCAAGAATGAAGCGAGGTTAACCAGAGTTACTCTTTTCTAATCTGCTGGCACAAAGTTACTCTGAGGATGGAAAGACAGAACGAGACAAAGTGAGGGAAGGAAAGGAGAAAAATATATTTTTTTCAAAGTTAAATCGAACGTAATGTAACGAAGAACGCAGCAGCACTTACATTTAGGTTTTTATACTTCTGTGTTAACGTGCGGATTGAAATCCCGTTTTTAAAAAATCATATCGCACCAAAACAAAACACAGAAGAAGAGAGGAACGGGGAGCTATTTTCATGAATGTATAAAATGCGCTTTATCCAACTGGCAAAACAACTGCTGTGCTGTGGAGAGAGCGGGACAGAGGGAGGGAGAGAGGGAGAGAGAGAGAGAGAGAGAGAGAGAGAGAGAGAGAGAGAGAGATAAATGAGGTTTGGTCATGGTGGTAGAGATGGAGGGAAACAACGTTAGTCCTCTGAGAATTGATTTAACCGGCAGGGAAGAAAGGGAGAGCGAGAGAATTAGTTACTGTTGTCTTATTTGGGAGAGAAAAGAGACAGAGGGTGACAAGGGAGGGAGAAAGACAGAAAGGAGAGGAGAGAGAGAGAGAGAGAGAGAGAGGAGATATGGAGGGAGTGGATGTAGTGGAGGGTAAACCCACCGAAACTCAATTTAGCCACCTTTCTATTTGCTGGAAGAGAGTTTATCCTCCTTTTTCGGCATGAGACATAAATCTTTAAGCGGTAAACTCAGAGTCTACATCACAGTAATTGGTGTCAAACTCATGTAAATAGGGCATTTTAAGGGGGAAAAAAGCATAAATTAATGTTTTTTTTTCTGAAAATATAATTGTGTTTTTGTTAATATTGGTGGTTGTGATGGCTGATCATCTACTTAATTTGCCGCTATGGAGGCGAGTGAAGGGAAAGAGAGGTAGAGTGAAGCTGGGATAGAGAGAGAGAGAAAGAGAGAGAGAGAGAGAGAGATGGGAGAGAAGGAGGGAGGGATGAGTGAAGCTTCTCCTCCCTGGTTTTCTGTAATTGCTGCGGTGGCTGACAGGGCGGAGGGAGCGACGTGAGGGAGAGATGGAGGGATGGAGGGATGGAGGGATGGAGGGGTGAAGGAGTGCAGCGGAGCAGTAATTGGAGAGTTAGTGTCAGCTGGATGGGTCTGTCTGGATCTGCCTGCGGGGCGTCCGGCCGGCTCCAACACAGCAGCTCGCCTCTCCTCCACCCCTCCTCATTAGGGAACGCTAAGAAACAATTTGCGGCCAATTTTGCTGCTGTTTTGCCGAAAAAAACCATATATCACCGTCTGAATTAAAACACTTTACTGGACAAGTACCAGTGGATGAACAGGAATTTGTCTCGGTGACAAAGAAGAAACGACTGCATATTTTCTAATGGACATTCATATATATTTTTCAAAATTGTACAAGAGGGTTATGACAGGTTTCAAAGGGTCAAAGGTCATGGAAGTGACGCAAACACATAAATGAACATGTACATTTTCAGATTTACATTTTAGACATTTAGCGATTTACAATGCGTGAAACAGTTAGAATAAGATTAAATTCCTGGATTACCGACATTACACGGCAAACCGAGAGTGAGGTTCCTGGTGCCCGATATTCCTGTGAGTGCCAGGAAAAGAAATAGAATCAGAGTAGAGAGCAGATGTGGTTCAGTAGAGGAAGGGCGATGTGAGGTTCTTCTTGAAAGGATGAGTTCTTATCCTTCAACGGCTGAAAACCTTTTTTTTTTTTTTTTTTGGTGTTTTTACAGGAAAATGTGAAACACCAAAATTGTAATTACAAGATTCTTCCAAAATTCTTCAGTCCGTGTATCGCATGAAAGAAACTGCAGAAACTGATCTGACACCAGCTAAACTTTCACAAACTCAAATCTAAATCTAAGGAAATCACAGAGCCCCCAAGAAACCTCATATATCTAAACCGTAATTTCCGGCGTAATTTCCACTGGGGACACTTTTCAAAATCCCGTTTGTGTCCCCCCCACTTTTTTAAGACCTGAGACCTGAAGAAAACCTCTACCTCCATGTTTACCATTTCCAATTTTTTACTGTAAATGACAAATAATATTTCCACCATGTGTGATCCTGGGAATAAACCAATCCATTGAAAATGTTAAAAATACATGAACATCCACAGAAAAATCACCCAATTCTCCTCACTCGTTTTCCCAATCTCAGTCTTCTCTGTCAAAAGTTGTGGTTCTGTGAGGTTTTGAAGTTCTAGAGGTTCCTACAGGAAACTGATCTGAGACCAGCGACCGACTCATGAACCCAGATCTGAATCATTTAGAGAGGAAAGCCAAAAAAAAACTGATTAGTGCTCGATTCCAACGGCAAACTGAACCGCACTGCCTCGTCTGAGTTTACCAGCTGTCTGGAAAAACATGGTCAGAACTGAAGACACACACACACACACACACACACACACACACACACACACACACACACACACACACAGAGTATCTGCGTTTCTCAGCTGGGGAACAGCTGTTGAAGCCTCCAGGTGATGATGTAATCAGAGGAAAAAACAAAAAAAAACGTATGAATTGAATCTTACAGTAAATTTTATACTGTGTGTATGTATGTGTGTGTGTGTGTGCATGTGTATGTGTGTGTGTGAGCTTGATTGCTCTGGCAGATAGCCTGGTGATGTGTTTTACTGCTGTTAGCCCTAAGGCACTGTGTGGTTTTCTGTGTGTGTGTGTGTGTGAGAGAGAGAGAGAGAGAGAGAGAGAGACAGCATACATTTGGATTGGAAAGGCTTCAAAAAAATGATTCATATGTTATTCTGGTTACTGTAGTAAATCATGAGTGTTTTGCAGAGTGCGTCCGTTTGTGTGTATGCATGAGCGTACGTGCCTGCCCATATGCAGGTGTGTGTGTGTATCTGTCTGTGAGCATACGTGGCACTGTGTGTGTGTGTGTGTGTGTGTGTGTGTGTGTGTGTGTGGACCACGGTGGTGAAGACAGGTCTGTCATTTCAGGGAAAGACTGAGTCAGACAGACTGGCCAGAACAAAACAATGGGTTCTTGCCTTGGAGGGATGAGAAAATACACAGATGTAAAACCTTAGTGTGTGTGTGTGTGTGTGTGTGTGTGTGTATATATGTGTTAGCTGAAACAGTAGTGTGTTGTCTCCTGTGGATGAATAAACGCAGTAAAATAAAAACCTGTGTGAGCTGATCAGAGTATGAAGCAGGTATGAAGTTATAAAACCTTGATAAAAATATACGGTAAATCTGTGCCTTTAGCAGAAGACGAGTGGAGGAGAAGAGGAGAGGAGGGGGAGGGTGTGTGTGTGTGTGTGTGTGTGTGTGTGTGTGTGACAAAGTGACTTCATCTCCGTCATTTTCCCTCTGTCAGTGAATGGGAGGTTACTTCATATGAGCAATCTAAAAAGCATAAAAAGAAGAAGAAAAAGAATATGCTGGTGTTTGGCTGGCAAATCGTGCAGCTGTCTGACAAATAAAAATCTTGTCAGCCAAAATGTTTGGTGGAAAATATGACCAATAAATCAATCAATCAATAGCCTAATTGAATGCTCATAAAACAGCATAATGTGTTCTGAAGCCAAACGATCACACTGTGGGTCCAGAAGTCCAATATTCAGCTCATCGTCTCCTAGACTTTCCACACTTGCTCTGCACCGACAGTCAAAGCAGGTGTTGCCTTCAAATGCTGTCGGGAATATTGTAATTACGGGTAGAGCGCGCTTGAACGGCCCAATAAGTGGTAAATGCAAAGGGGAGAGTCGATGGTAGTCGATAAAGTCGATGTCTGTTGAACGTTTCGGTGTCATTCTTATACAGCGACCTTTAGACAATAAACTTTCTGGTGTATTACTGTTCTTGTAGATCTGCAGCACTTGGTTTCTAAAATAGTCGCCAAGAAATCGACTTATTTTTCAGGGTCCGTTTTGTTATTTCTTACTAAAAAAATACATGTTTGACTTGTTGTATTCATGACTGTGAAACTCGGAAGTACGAGCTGTCGAGGAGCGCCTGAAGGCAGCAAGACTCGCCGACAGCCAGCAGGCCCGCAAGAGATAAAGTTTCCTTCCTGTTGACTCGACTGTTGTCTTGTGTGTTTGGTTTATATTGTTTATTGCTGTTGAAATGTTTGTTCTATGTGTCCAGAATCCTGAAATCTTACCAGATATATTGGCCCGGCAAAAAAACATGTAAAATGGAAACCCTGCAGGCAGTTAAAGTACGCCAACATTTACCCTGACATTGCACCTAGACTTCGTTTTACACCTAAATCCACAAAATCTCAGCCAGTAAGTCAGTAAGGAGAAAACCTTGAATCTCCAAAATGTCAACTGTTCAGGAGCGAGGAGAAACGCAGGCTTGTTTTTTATCCAACTGGCTTCTAAAGGCCCTGACACACCAATGTCGGGCCGTCGGTAAGCGTCGGTGTCCCTAGTTTTTGCGGCGTGTCCCGCACCGTCGGCACTAGTCGGACCCCCGTCGGCGGCTTTTCGGCCGATTGAGCATGTTGAATCGGCGTCGGAGCCGTCGGTGAGAGAGATCACTCTGATTGGTAGTTCGTTGTTTTGCCTCTGGATGATTGGACCGATAAAATCCTTCAACATGTGGAACTGAACAGGAAAGAGCTGAGCGAAATTTTTAAAATCGGAGGTTTCATTTATCTCCAGCTCTCGAGACAGGTTCGGGAAAGCCCCTTGAGCCTGTCGCTGGAGTAACGTTATTCATGATTTCACCCATTTAGTTTTCTCGCGGTTTCTCCTTATTTTTCGCCTCCGCCTCTTCCTTTCTTCTTCCACAACCAAAAGACCAAGGGCTGACAACGCCAGTGCCATTTGCAGCTTCTTCTCAGACATAAGGTATGGAGAGTTATTTCCCCTCACGCAGGCGCAGAACGTACGTGCTAGTTGGCCGTCGGCTGTAGTCTTCGCGGTGTGTTCAAGTGCAACTTTTTGGACCAGACGCAGGCGACGTGAGGCGACGCAACAGTCGGCCTTCGTCGCCGCTGGTTCTTTGACGTCGGTTTGGTGTGTCGGGGCCTTAAAGGGCTTTCATTAGAGAATTTTCTCAACTCGTAGAAAAAGGTTTAATTGTTTTAAAGGTGAAAACATGAACGGTTTCACACTTTGTTGCAGCAGGTGGAAGCGGGCCTGCTGGAGGGAGCGTGGCTGGTATTCAGGGAATGCAGCACGACTGGTGTGTGTGTGTGTGTGTGTGTGTGTGTGTGTGTGTGTGTGTGTGTGTGTCCGCATACTTCACCCCCTCCCTCCTTCACTGCCTCTCTCTCTCTCTCCCTCTTTCTATTTCCTTCCCCCCCCCTCTATCGACCTCATACTATTCTTTTTCTTTCCCTTGTTTCTCTTGTTGTCTTGTCTTTTCCCCCCTAATCTCTTTGGTTTTAATTTGTTTATTCTGCTGTTGAACTCAGCTAAATTCCTGAAATGCAAAATGTAAATGTTGGTTGCGTTGTCGATGCTGATCCTGTCTGACTGTGATCCACCAGGATGAAGTCCTGCTGCGTGGAAACACACTCGGGGAAATGAAAGACTGAAAGGCTGTTTTCCACTTCAGTGGCTTTTCTTGTCTGCCATCTTGTTTTTTTCTGTTTCAAGGTGAGATGTTTCTGGTATTTATTTTTTTTAAATTTTTTTTATCACACTTGCACAATGTGTTATTTTTTTTTTGCTGCTGTTTGATTTATCATTTTCAACAAGCTGTTATCTCTAAACTCTAGATTTGGTATTTGGTATATATTCACTTAACTCTATATTAAATTATAATAACCTTTTTTTATCATAATTAACTACTCAGGTTGTTTTTTTATAGTTTTCTAATAGCAGCCACTGTGTCTGTCTGTCTTTGTGCCACTCTCTGTCTTCACACACACACACACACACACACACACACACACACTGTCTCTCTCTCTCTCTCTCTCTCCACACACTGTCTCTCTCTCTCTCTCTCTCCACACACTGTCTCTCTCTCTCTCTCTCTCTCTCTCTCTCTCTCTCTCTCCCTCCACACACAATCTCTCTCTCTCCAGTTCTATCACCCATACACTCCTCTGTTGAGTAAACATGGTGGTTGTACAGTTCAGTCCCTGTCCAGTGTGTGTGTGTGTGTGTGTGTGTGTGTGTGTGTGTGTGTGTGTGTGTTTACCTTTGCCTATGAAAACAGTGACTGATGTAATCAATGTACTCTATGCACCGCAGAGGACACAACTGTGTGTTTATGTAAAAATTAGGTAAATATATGAGCTCATGGACATTGGCAAACACACACACACACACACACACACACACACACACACACACACACACACACATAAGCTCACCTGCATGCACTCATAACAGAGCTGAAGAAACAGGAGTAGTGTTACAGGACTCGTGTGTTTGAGATGTATGTATTTATCTATGTATTATGTATGTAACACAGACACACACACACACATACACACACACACACACACACACACACACACACACATACACACATCAACAATAACTACAATAACTAACTTGAATATGTGAAGTTTTCTAAAGCCTTTCTGAATTATGCTCTCTCTCTCTCTCTCTCTCTCTCTCTCTTTCTCTCTCACACACACACGCACACACACACACACACACACACACACACACACACACACACACACACACACACACTCCAGCCTCACTAAACCAAGTCTTATGCTTCCAAAGTGGCCCTGCTACTGTTTCCATGGCTGCAGCAGGTTTTAGATATTTGAGAGCGTAAGAGAGAGAGAGAGTGTGTGTGTATGTGTGTGTGTGTGTGTGTGTGTGTGTGTGTGTGATCGTTTAGCACGCTGGCTCCACAGGATACTTGCATGCACTCGCAATGCTAAGGGTTTGAATTTGACGAGCACCTCATTTGCACTTCATCCCCTCTTTTTCGTCTCCTTTCTTTCCCATCGCCACTTTCCAGAAACTCCTTATTAATATCCGGCTGCAGCCTTTTTTTGCACAATCCGTGTCTCTACTGTCTCTAATGGCTTAGAAATCCTTCTTTACTCCGTCTCCGTCTGTTTCCATGGAGAGAGCAGCAAGACATACTAATAAAGCAAGACATACACACACCCATAAAACAGATCTACTGGCAAACTCTGTGGTTCTAAAGGCCTTTAGAAAGAGGATTTTTTTCCATTGGAGCTGAGTCATGAATGTGCATGAAGAAGAAGATGTAAAGGGGGGGGGGGGGGGGGGGGGAGCAGATGGCAGCATGCTGAACTCCCTGGTGAGACATATAGTCTCTGTGGAAGCCTTGAGCTGCAGCCACTTAGCGGGGATTGCTTCATTGTGCACAACGCCTCCTTCAGATAGATTACCTGCTGAATTTATATGTCAAGAGAAAGGAAGAGGAGAGGAGAGAAAGAGATGGAGGAGAGGAAACAAGAGGAGAGGAGAGAGGAAAGAGAGACAGGAGATGAGACAAAGAGGAAAGTGAGAGGAAAGCGAGAGTAGAAAACTGAGTGGAGTGGTTAGTTTTCTCCCTCTGTACTTTCTACCACGGTGTTTTAGGCCACTGTGAGAAAAATAAAAGTATACTGAGAAAAAAGTCACAATATTCAGAGAATAGTCGGAATTTCCTGAAAAAAAGTAGTAATATTACGAGAATAAAGTCATAATATTTCTGAAAAAAGTTTAAATATAAGGGATTTTTCTTGTAATATTACTACTTTTTTTCCCCTCAAAATTATGACTTTATTCTCATAATATTATGACATTTTTCTCAAAACATTATGACTATTTTCTTGAAATGTTCCTTTTTGGTTTTTTTTTGCAGTGGCCCTAAAATGCCGTTGTAACTTTCCCATTGTCTAAATAATGAAAATAAACATTAAATGTGAGTGTGTGAACTGCACATTCCTCTTCTTTAAAGCTGCTACATATCGCATTTTAACATAAATAAGTCATTACCATGTTCATTTTGAGACATCAGTATAATTTCTGTAAACAAACAAGTCCATCAACAAGAAGCCTGTGAGCCTCTACCAGCCTCTACTCTGCATCCTAACATAGTTTCTCCACCTGGTGGATCTGGAGGGAAATCTGCTGGATCGCTTTACGGCACAAAACAGGAAGAGGTTCTGTTCTTCCAGAGCAAACGGAGCTGAAGCTGAAACAGTTTCTGGCAGCAGATGGTGGAAGGAGGGAAAGGAAGATGGAGAAATCGCTTCCAACATGTTGATCCTCTTCAGGGAGGGGGGAAGGAAGCACCGGGGCTGATGGGAAATGTAGTCTTAATGTGGAGAAACACTAGAACTGACAATACTTCTGGTGTAGGATAGAAGCGACCAATCATCAACTGTCCCGTGTTTGCATACCGGTCATGATCACACCGAAGCCACATGCAAATTTCTTGTTCTGCCGTTGTGAGCATTGCCTTTATGGCACTGAACTGTGAGAGAGACGGACAGATGAGCACAGACAGAGGGGAAGACGGAGAGAAACTCAGATCTTCTGCTTTCAGAGCAAACAAAGGAGGGAAGAGATGGACAAAAAGAAAGGTAAGAGAGAGAAAGATTGATTTGTTGGAGATCAAAGCTCCGCTGTCAGCATGCGGCCCAGAAGCCAGTAGCATCAAAAGAGTCTCTCTCTCTCTCTCTCTCTCTCTCTCTGTAGCGTCTTTTCTCTTTCTTTTTTCTGTTTCTCTTATCTCTCTGTCTCTCTCCTTATCTCCACCCCTCCACGTCTCTCTACTGCTCTCTCCAGGGGCGTAAGAGGCTCACATGGGGCCCCGGGGTGCAAGAATTTGCAATGGGGCACCCCCCGTACCCCCAGCCTTTATTTGTGTTTGTTTTTTTTGCTTGTTTGTTTGTGTTTTCATTTTTGGGCACCACTTGTGTGTTGAGGCATCTCAGCTGACATTATTTTCTCAAGACGTCCAAGCTAACACACACTAAGTGACAAGAGGGAGAGTGTCAAGTCATCATAAGAGAATACTATCTGACACTTAATCTTACAATTTTCTCTCCATTTCTTCTTCTCCTCTCTGTTTCTTACTCTCTCTCTCTCTTTCCCCTCCTTTTTTCCTCTGTGTATTCGTATCAAAGCCGAGTGAGTTTGTCTTCAATAGCCGGAGACCAGAGTTCAATTCCCGGCTTGTACGAAGGACATTTCTACCGTGGGTCACATTCAAATTTTTAGCGAATGTTTTTCTTATTTAACTAAATTTGACCAAAGCCTTTCCCTAACCTTAACCAAGTTGTTTTAGTTGTCTAACAATAACCTTAACCCAAACTTTAACCACATTAGTTTTACTTGCCTAAACTTAACCGTCAGCCAACGTTAATTCAATTTGCGGTGGAGAAACGTTATTTTCACATAAATCGGTGTTTGTGTGAGATCATGTCGGATCGAAATTTGTCCAACACACAGGATCTGATAGACCTATCTCTTTGCTGTAACTACTGAGCGGAGAAGCAACATAATAGTCCTCGGATGACACACTCAAGACTGTGCTGCACTGTGTTTTATCCATGAGCAAAAAAAAAAAAAGCAAAAAGCAAAGTTGGGTACTCAAATTTGATCTAGAATTGACTTATTGCATGTGCTATTCAACTCATCTGAATCTGTCTGCATACTGCTGTTAAATTGTATGTGTGTGTGTGTTTGTGTATTCATCAACCTGATTCATCAGTGTAGTTACATAGCACCCACGATTCAAGCAAATGTTATTAGCCTTGAAATTCCTATAAAACATTACTTTCATCCGTAAAGTAAAACCATATGAGAACTGTCCTTGTGTTTTAAAGCAGGAATGCTGTGCTTCATATCAAACATCCATTTAATGGTTCATTTGCACCTTTAGTCCTTCAGCACATAGTGGTTTTTTATGGGGTTCAAATAACCGATTGTTTTTTTCTTAAATGCTCCTGTTTATCAATGCAGTTCGCAGCCTCTCAGTAGTGAATACTGTCAGCACCAAGACATTAAGGATCAGGCGAGCATCTGACACACAACGCTGCAAGCAGGACTTGAACCTGCGCGGGGAAACCCCATTGGATTTCAAGTCCAACGCCTTAACCACTCGGCCATTGCAGCTCTGTTCTGGAAGGCTAAATTAAAGTCTGCTCAGCAGTATCTCTAGTGGCAGGGAAAATGTGAAATCAAATTAAGCTTATCCCCAAAACACCAACAACAAATCAGTGCTGGAACCTAAAACCAAAACTGGGACCAAAACCTGGACAGAGGTGAAACCCAAAACAAAATTAACCCCAGTGCAACAAAAACAACTGGAGGAAACATGCAGGGCCAAATTAATAAGCTGTGCAACGTTTCTGCACCAAACTGCAGGACAAAGCATTTAATAGGACAGTGGGAGGGGGGAGGGGGGGAGGGGGGGGGGTCTGGGGGGGATCTGGAGTCCCAGCCTGGGACCTCTGCATCGCTAATTATACTGTCTCTGCTCTCCAGACCTTCATTCACACAGCCAGCAGCCTGCCAGCCTGCTCTCACACGCCTTGATGTTCCTCTCTGGGCAACACATGTACACTTCATACGCTCTAACTGCTCTCTTTGTGCTTTTGTTCATTTACTGGTGTTCATTAAGTGTTATTTGTTGTGCCACTAATGGCCAAATTGGAAACAAGTGTTTCTAAATCCTAATTGGGCTTTTCTCTCATCCAGCTCTATGTTGTGTATTTTGAATGACTGTGTTTACACTGCTGTTACAGTAAATTGTGCGTGTGCATGTGCATGTGCATGTGAACCTGTTAAAAAATATTCATCAACTTGATTTCCCATTACAGCAGCACAGTCTTCTGGATTTAGCTCAGTGTCAGTTAAAATCCCTCCAGTCATTACTCTTATCCCCAAGCCAAAAAACACTAGAAATGTTCCAGTGTGTTTAAGGCAGAAATGCTACGGAAGCGTTAGAAGAGGAATGTATTCCAATATTGTGTATTTTGTATGATATTGTATATTATATATGCCTTTTAGATAGATCGGGAGCCCAAAGCAGCAACTCAAAAAACTAAAACATGAATGTAAACAGCAACAATTTACACTCAAATCCCAGCAGAAGCTGTGATGGCCGAGTGGTTAAGGCGTTGGACTTGAAATCCAATGGGGTTCCCCCGCGCAGGTTCGAACCCTGCTCACAGCGCTCTATTTATCTCTGTGACACACACACACACACACACACACACACAAACCCTGCCTGTAAAGCGAGACATCCTGTCTTCCACAGGAAGTAATTAGTGTGGCTTCCTCACAAAGAAACAATGGAGAGCCGCTAACAACAGACAAAAAAGGGTGGCTTAGTGGCTTTTTTGTCCTTCTGAGGACACTTTGACCTCAGCAGATAACCTCTACAACACACACACACACACACACACACACACACACACACACACACACACATACACACATACACACACCAACCTCATCTCAAGATGGCAAAAACATAGATCACACGTTTGCACCCTTGCACAGTTATCCTTCCCCCTTCTGAAGATGGTATAGTCACACCACACACACACACACACACACACACAGACACACACACACTCACACACACACACACACACACACACACACACACACACACACACACAGACATGCTACCCTACCCCCCCCTCCACCTCCCACTCCTTTCTGCTGCATTAAATCCTCTAAACCCAGCAGGTCGTAAAGTGAGGGACCCTGATGCCTGTGTTTTATGGCCAGTCAACACCTCCTGCTCTCTCTGCTCTTTGTCTGCTCTCTCTCTCTCTCTCTCTCTCTCTCTCTCTCTCTCTCTCTCTCTCTCTCTCTCTCTCTCTCTCTCGCAATTAGAGACCCGACATTTAACGAGTCCGGTCATAAAAACTCAACCTGAGCTGTCTGGAAGATGGCAGGTTTTTTATTGGATTTGTTTATCCTTCATTTTCGTCGAGGAAATCAGTCTGAGATGTGAGGAAGGAAGGGAGGAAGGGAAGAAAGAAAGAAGGGATGGAGGGAGGTTCAACAGAGGAGAGTAAGGAAGGGAGGGAGGGAAGAAAGAAAGAAGGGATGGAGGGAGGTTCAACAGAGGAGAGTAAGGAAGGGAGGGAGGGAAGAAAGAAAGAAGGGATGGAGGGAGGTTCAACAGAGGAGAGTAAGGAAGGGAGGGAGGGAAGTGAGAAGAGAAGGGAGGGAGGGTGTAAGGAGGGATTGAGGAAGGGAGGGAGGATAGAGGGAGGGATGAAAAAGAAGGGAAGGAGGGAAGAAAGGAAGGAGGGAGGGAGGGAGAGAGGAATGATGGAAGGAAGGAAGGATGGGGAGGGATTGAGGGATGAGGGAAAAGAAGGAAGAGAGGGAAGGGAGGAGGGAGACAAGGAAGGAAGGGAAGTACGGTAGAAGAAAGGAAGGAAAGAAAGAAGGACAGAAAGGAGGGACTGGAGAGATTGAGGGGAAAGAAGGAAGGTAGGGAGAAATCAAGGGAGGAAGGAAGAAAGGGTGCAAGGGAAGGAGGGTAGAATTGAGAGAGGAGGGGAAGAGGGATGGAGGGAGGAAGGAAGGAAGGAAAGAAGGAAGGAAGAATGAGAAGAAAGCAGGGAGACAGAAAGGAAGGATGGAAGGTAGGAAGGAAGCAAGGAAACAAGGAAAGGAAGGGAAGAAAGAAGGAAGGAAGGCAGGAGAGAGGGAAAGGAGTGTGTGTGTGTGTGTGTGTGTTTAATTGTCTGTGTTTGTGTGTTTTATACAGTACAGCAATCCCCAGAGGAGGAAGAAGAGGAGGAGGAGGAGGATGAGGAGGAGGGGGGAGAGGAAGAAGAGGAGGAAGAAGAGGAGGAGGGAGAGGAAGAAGAAGGGGAGGAGGAGGAAAAGGAGGAGGAGGAAGAAGAGGGGGGGAGAAAAGGAGGAGGGAGAGGAGGAAGAGGAGGAGCAGGAAAAGGATGAAGGGGAGGAGGAGGGAGAGGAAGAAGAGGAGGAGGAGGAAAAGGAGGAGGAGGAAGAGGAAGAAGAGGGGGAGGAGGAAGAAAAGGAGGAGGAGGAGGAAAAGGATGAGGAGGAGGGGGGAGAGGAAGAAGAGGAGGAAGAAGAGGAGGAGGGAGAGGAAGAAGAAGGGGAGGAGGAGGAAAAGGAGGAGGAGGAAGAAGAGGGGGGGAGAAAAGGAGGAGGGAGAGGAGGAAGAGGAGGAGGAGGAAAAGGATGAAGGGGAGGAGGAGGGAGAGGAAGAAGAGGAGGAGGAGGAAAAGGAGGAGGAGGAAGAGGAAGAAGAGGGGGAGGAGGAAGAAAAGGAGGAGGAGGAGGAGGAGGAGGGAGAAAAGGCTAGACAACGAGAAAAGTAAGAGAGTATCCTGAATGAAAAAGCATTCACAGATCCTTCATTAAAAATACATCACTGTTCTGTCTAGTCCCATAAATCATTCATTCATTCGTTCATTCATTCATTCATTCATTCATTCATTCATTCATTCATTCTATAACAATGTGCTTTGTCTTACAGAGCAACACACCCAAAACCAGGAACAGGCTACAGCTAGCTTAATGCTAATGTTACCGCTCACTCTTCATGCCAAAAGAAACGCAACACTGAGCTAATTCCATAGATCATTTTACTATTGTGATATTTAATATTTATAGATTTGGATGTGAAGTGTTCAACTATTCGATCAAACAATTTGTGAACGATAACCAATAAAAGTCTGTGACAGTTTGTGACTGCAGAGTCCAAACTGAAAAACAAACAAAAAAAAAAAACACTGAACTGAAAACAACAAAAAAAAGTAAACAAAGTCCAGTATAATTATGTTATGTTACATTCACACAGTCATACACACCTTGAAAATATGTTGCGTTTCTTTTGGCAGTGACTACATTAACAGTACAAAGTTAGTTAATTCTCACTACTTTATAGTCTGTTGCTTCAAACTAACGATACCAACTAGATGTTTAGGGGAGGCTGACTGGGAATCTGAAAACACATGCATGGTTTCAATGGGAATCTGAGGGCGTGTCCTGCTACAGCTGCATGTTTTTTCCTGTTTTCATTTTTCTGCCTCTCCTGCCTCTCTGTGTGCATCTGTGCCCGACAATGTATTTCTGTGGCAAATTTAGAAACCAAATCCCAATATGTCCGAAAACAAGACGCGTTCCAGTCAAAACAGCAGCTGACAACCTTGACTCAGCAACACAACAAGAGCAGATAGAGAAGAAGAAAAACAGACAGAGAGAGAGAGAGAGAGAGAGAGAGAGAGACAGATTCAGAGAGGGAGAGAAAGACAATTCATCGTGAGAGACTTGAACTTCTCTGTTCACACGGCAAACATGAGATGCATTTGCTTTTACACTGCAGATCCCTATAAGATGTATGATTTATATTTGTATTGCATCAAACCATGGTATATTTATCACAATTTCCAGACTAACAAAGTATCAAACTGAATACTATCTAAAAAATACTCCTGCAATCCCTGTGTGTGATTGTCTATTCTGATTTATTTTGTTCTGATAAAGTAATGTGTAATTACTGTATGCATGTAGGAACTGCTTTTATTGTGTACATTTTATATAAATTCTTCTTGATATCCATGAGTGCTTGAGAACAACTTGCAGGAGATAAACCTGTGGAAAAAATGTGTAAAATCTTTTTTTTGTGATTATTGCAGCCAAAAATGCTTGATTTTGCAGCGGCTTTTCTCAAAAATTGCGATACAATTTGCAAGGTTTTATGTGCTCTTTTTGCAGTAAAATTGCAGGAATTGGGAAAAATTGCAAGCAAAGAAATAAAATGAGATTTTTTCTCTCTCTCTCTCTCTCTCTCTCACACACACACACACACACACACACACACACACACACAGCCTCCCCCTATTCTCTCCCACTCTCCGTTTAAGCTATTAACTCTTCCAAGAGCTTGAATTTTGCACTCACCTCGATACTTGCAGCACCCGTTTCGTTTTGTTTTGCACGGTCTATGGCAGTAATTTTTGTTGGCAGGTGAGTTTTGTTCATCTTCCACCTGAATGCGCGCTGCGATGACGTATGTTAACACGACACGAAATGCGACAATTGGTCCAAATCACAAGCGGTCTGTTGATTTGGCTGTTTCATGTGGAAAAGCTGCGTCAATTTTGCAAAACTGCAAGCTCTCGCAAATATTGTGGAGATTTCTTGAATTTGCGTTAATTATTGCGATCGCAAAATCGCAATTTCCTGGAGGGACTGTCTAGTCTCTTTGGTTCTAGTCACTATACTCCAAGTTAGCTTGAAAACTGTCAGTTTACTTAATCTAAAGAGACAGTTGGTTTTTGGCTAACTAGCCTGCAAAACATGCTAACGCTAGCTAGTGTGCTAATCAGATGTGTTAACAAGACAGTGATGGTTAGCTGACCAGATACTATGGTTAGCTAGCTAAAACCTGACATTATCTAAACACAGAATCAATCAGATGGATCAGTGATGAAATGATCAGTTCTGCACAGAAATTAACCGTCTGTTCAATTGTGTTGAGACGGACAAGTCGTGCGTTTAGAAACACAATTTTAGGCCGCTAGTTATTATTATCTGACTTAGATTTATATTCTCTTCTGGACTTGTTTTTGCATTCTTGTATTCTCTCTTTTTAGCCTTAATATTTTAATTTGTATTATGTATATTATTAGTGTACTGTCCTTTCTATGTCCTAGCTGCTGTTTACCCTCGGGGATCTCCTACTGTTCACAGCCACTGTTGGCCAGAAGCTGAGGACCTCCAACATGGCCGCCAGAGGGTGAGTTCAGTCACCTGACAGCCCTCTAATGAATCCACTTCTGCATTCTGAGAGAGAGAGAGACGGACAGAGAGATTCAGAGAAAGACACACAGAGACGGAGAGAGACACGACACAGTGAGTGAACAGTGAGAAAAAAGAAAGAGTAGAGAGAGAGAGAGAGAGAGAGAGTAACACCGCTATCACTTTCCTAACGACTTTAACCGACAACCTGTTTGCCCACAGAGTCGTGACCTCAGCGAGCTTCGGGTTGAGTTGAACGCTCCTTTCTCCTTTCCACAGAGAAAAGTAACGAGACGCTGACTCCAAAAAAAAAAAAAAGGCTCGGCTCTACACAAAGACTCCATTGTGCTTTGTGATCTAAAATGTCATCATATTTCAGCGTGTAACTACTGGTTGTCTTTACGCAGAGTCCAGAAAATTACAGAGCGGAGCAGAGTGACACATTGGCACGCTCACTCTATATTTGGAGTCCCGCAGGAGGCAGCTGTTACTGTAAAACGTCGATTTTTTGGGGAGTATCTGGTTGTTTTACCCCCCCCCCCCCCCCCCCCCACTGATGCTGCATCTAGGTTTACATTTTAATAACATTTTAGAAATTAAAAGGAAGGAAACATCAAGGGTTTGGCTTGGCTTTGGCCTGGTCCAAGGTTCAAGACGGTTTTAGGAAAAGATGCACTTGGAATTTGGTTCTTAAAGCAACGAAGATATACTGTACATACAAATACGACAAAAAAGAAGAGTATTGAGGATAGAAAGGCCAAGCTGCTGTCAACAGGCCGCTGTTTTTTATAATAAGTTTATAATTTAAATATCAGCTTTCAAAATGGCCTTCCATGAATTTTCCTAGAACCAAACCAGAAGTTGTATTTGCATCTTTGCGACAGAGTTTCTACTGGTTTAAAGGAATTCTCACACTGCAAAAACTGACAAACTTGTTAAGTTGTTTTGTCTTGTATCCAGACTTATCAAACTTATTTTATTTAATTTTTTCGTGAAATCATCTCTCTGCACTGGCAGATCATTTTAACAACACATTTTGCTTTTCTTCTGGATAATGTAACTTTTTTTTCTTGGTAAAAGTGAAATTGTCTTGGAGAAAGTTTCTTGTCATATTGGCATGAATCAAGTGAAATTTATTGAAACCAGCAAGATTATCTGCCAGTGCAGTGAGAGAATTTGACTAAAAAATATCATGAAATAAGCTGATAGGTCTGGAAACGAGATAAAATCACTTGACAGTTTGCCATTTTTTGCAGTGCAGCCTGAAGGTTATTGGCAGATTTACAGTGCATATATGCAGGATGCTAAATGTGCATCGCTGGCTGTTCACATCATCAGATTTACAGCTATTTTTTCTACCTGTTTACCTGTTGTTTTTTTTACCTGTTTACCAAATGAAGTTATTTCTGCACGTGGATAAAATCGGCTGCCAGTCACAGTGAAATAAAAGACAAAGTTGAAGATGCAAGGTTCTACAATATGCAGGATGATACTGTATGTAGGCTTTGCACATTCACCCCCCCACACACACTTATGCTGATCTACTGCGACTATAGTCTACATGAAACTGACTTTGCAGCACAATGTCTTCTATTGTCTCCTTCAGCTCTCTGACGGCTCCTGTTGCAGCTGTGTGGATTCACTGGACTGAGTTTTAACCCTGCGTCACCTGCGACTGATCTTTTCACCGCCGGTTTGACACGGAAAAATAGATCTTCAAATAGTGTTTCTGTTCCTGTCCAGACGTCTCTCGGTTATTTGATATCCATCATCTCTTTTTTTGTTGTTTTGAATTGGTAGTAGCTATCTCTGACGGTTCTAATGGTGTTACACGTTATACTCGACGTAAACAAACTCGCCCTTTCTTCACATCTCTAGTTCCTTGCATTTCCTTAACTGTTGCATGTGAAAATGCAGCTACTACCAAGCCGGCAAGTCCTTTCTCATATATGATTTTATTATTCGTGGTGTCTGCAGTGATTCACATTCTGGACATGTTGGTGTGAATTTGTGGGGCCTTCAAAGTATTGGGTGCCCTGCCTGTGGTGGGTGGGAACATCTTCTATTGATTTGGAAAGTATGTTTCCTTTGATTTTGAAGTTGTTTTTAATGGTCGAAGCCCAGAGGCGCCACAGACTCACTTCATGAGCTTATAAAATGAAAAATGAGTTTAGTTAAAATGAGTTTACATATTCTGCTGCTTTTGGACTCGAAGGCTATAAACTGAAAGATTGGCTTTAAGACATGGAAACTGCATTGATCCCAGTATGTGCAAGTCACATTTTCATAAACTGATAATGTAAAGTAATGCAGAGTAATGAAAAACTGTTCCCTCCCCCACCACTAACCCTCACTATCATTAATTTGATGTCTTCCTTTTTTAAATGAAAAAATCGCCATAAAACACTGTAACAGCTAGTGGTGATGCACCTTGCATTTCTGTGCCATTTTGAGTGTTTTTCTTGTTCTTGTGGATGACTGGCCACTGTATCAAGCGCAGCTACAATGGAGTTAAATGGGAGAAAAAATTGCAGCTATTTGAAACATCAGCGGTAAACGGCAGGTTTTGGTGTCAGTCCCTCAGAATCAAAGAGCGAGGGCTTCTTTCTAGAGCCGCCGTTTTGCACCGAGAGACGTTCAACAATCATACAGGGAGAAATCCATCGTAGAAGAGGAGAGAGACCAGTTTCTCCACCCACAGGAGCAGGAGAGAGACCAGAATGCAATGCAGCTACAACACACTCTCACTTTCTCAACTGGAAAAACTCTCGCTTTCTCGCTCTTACTCTGCTATCGCTATCACTCTCTCCTCCTGCACATGTGACCCACAGCTGAATGTGACAAGTTCATGCATGTTCTCTGGTGAATGTTGAAAGGCATTCTGGGAAATGTAGGAAATCACTAACTGCAATAGAACGAGGCAGGTTGAGGGGAAAGTGGCTGCACCAAAAAAACGAAATCACAACACTTCATTACAAAATAACTCTTGGAATACACTGAACATCACAGATCGATGCTGTATAACTGAGAATCTGAGGCTGGATTTTTCCTTTAATTTCTTTTACACTTTATTCCTTCACCAAAAAAGAAACAGAGAAGCTGACCCTCTTTGGTGTTGCTGTTCATGTTTTGCTTGATATCCGATTCCAAACTGTCTGAGCCAGACAGAGGGTTGGACGGCCGATCTGATCTGATCTGATCCGGCTTGTTTGTGTTTAAAACACACAAAGCGTTTGTTCTAGTCACAGACAGGAAATGCAACAGTATTGAATATCAGAGTAAAGGTATCTGGCCCAACGGTCACTGGTGTGTGTGTGTGTGTGTGTGTGTGTGTGTGTGTTTTTTTGTCTGTGCATTTTTTGGGACTGTCTAACTGCTTGTCTGTGGTTTTGTGTGTGTGTGTGTGTGTCTGTATGTGTGTGTGACACTGTGTATCTAGTGTGTTTGTCTGTGTGTGTCTCCATCTGAGTCTTTCTGACTGCCTGTGTGTGTGTGTGTGTGTCTTTTTTCTCTGCCTGTGTGTGTGTCTTTGTGTGTGCCAGCGATTCCATGTGTCTGTATGTGTGTTTGTATGTCTTTTTCTGTCTGCATGTATGTGTGTGTGTGTGTGTGTGTGTCTCCATCTGAGTCTTTCTGACTGCCTGTGTGTGTGTGTGTGTGTGTCGTTTTTCTCTGCCTGTGTGTGTGTCTTTGTGTGTGCCAGCGATTCCATGTGTTTGCATGTCTTTTTCTGTCTGCCTGTGTGTTTCTGTGTGCATGTATGTGTATGTGTGCATGTATGTGTGTGTGTGTGTGTGTGTGTGTGTGTGTGTGTGTGTGTGTCTCCTCTGGTTGTTAAATCAGGGGTGAATATCTGTCCGTCTAAAGCAGAGACAGTCTAGACTGTTTGGACGATCCAGGCTCATTTTCCTCTCTGCTGATGTACAAACCAGACTGTAACTGAGTCCGTAGGAAAGCCATTCATCTCTTTCAGACAGACTGCTCCCCCTTTTACTCCCCACATTAACCTGTCTAACACATCCAGATTATGTCTAGCTATGATTTAGCCGGATTACATTCAGACCCGTCATTAAAATCTCTCCCGGATCGCCTTTTTCCCCTCGCAACCCGCAGGTTTAAAGATGGCAAGCACCCAGGACTGCTTGCACTATTGTTATATGTGTGTTATGTGTGTGTTATATGTGTGTTATATGTGTGTTATATGTGCTTTTTCCGCCTTTTCAAGTCGAATCAGACAGCAGGAGGTATACAGTGGGCAGGGTAGTTTTATCAAGAGGTTGCCATTATAATGAATTGTTTTGTCAGATGAAACTGATAGCAGACAACATTCAGTATTTTCATTATTCCTTCGTTTAAAGTAGTAATCCATAACTTTTTGATGTAAGTAAATGTCCGTTTTGCTTCTCTCTATCATGATTGATATAAAAATGTATTGATTCAACCTAATTCACCAAAGCTTCTCCGTTTGCTGTTCTGGTGTCTGGCTGCTCTTTCCTGGGAAAAAAAAATCCTCTGCCACACAGGAAGTGATGCGTTTCAAGTTGTTTGGAATAAACAGCAGAAGAAGAACTGGGTAGTTAGCATGAGCAGTGATAGCCACCATGGCTGAACAGACAGAGAGAAGAGAAACTCAAACTGCAGCAACAGGAAATCCAAGCTCCGCCTACACTGTTTGATTGACAGGTGATCTGTGGGAAGAGCAGAGCAGAAACACCACAGTGAGGCTGAGGGACAAAGATGGAGGCTAAATAAATACAAAAAGGAGGATCTTGCACATTGCGTGTTGATGCCAGGTGGAAAGGGGATGAATGCTGGATAAAGAGAGTAATGTAATGTGATTACTTTTTTCAACAGTAGTAACAGTAGTGTAAGGGATTACAATTTCAAATTCAGTCATTACATTACAGTTACTAACGCTCCGCTACTGTGTTACTCAAACCTGAACCCCCTTCAACCTTTTCTTTTCTCGCCTTTGAAATTTTTACTGAACTAATTACTGCTGCTGTTGAGTAATTAGTAAAGTAATATGATTACCTTTTAAATGAGTAATAAGTAAAGAGTAATTATTGATTACATTTTCAGAGTAATTTGCCCAACACTGGTTATGGTTTTTTGTATGATTCCTAAAAAAAAAAAGTGTTGTCCCACAACAGTGAAGCCAAAGATGTCTTATAGAGATATTTCAGTGCGATAGATATTCGATGGTCTTTCAACATTTTATATGAAACTACCATGCACAATATGGTGTAAGATATGGAGAATAATTAATTATAGATCAAAGAACGCAGGTGGGGGGTCAACGTGTCCTCAGGGCGAACAGTCGTTTTCAATACAGAGGAGATCAGACTGGTTTTGTTTTAAATAACCCACTTTACGGTGTCCAGCGGGGGACATTACGCATTCTGTGAAGCATCGTTACTCAGAAGTCGGCCACACTGTGAGGACGAGCGATTTCTGGTCTAATCTATTCTTTTTCATCTTTGTTTGCCTCCTCAAATTCTCTTCAATCGTATCTGTTTTTTTTTTTCCTTTTTCTTCTGCCACCTTTGATCTTTTAACATTCTTCCCTGTTTTATCTTTGAAGTCCTCAAATTCACTTGCCTTCTCCTTTAAGTGAATAATGAAACAGGTCAGTCTTCCTGCTCTGTTCTACGGACGGATCAGGTGACACTGTTCCCATGGAGACCGCTGGGAATTGACCAATGGGAGGCCTGCAGGGCACTTAGCTCCTCCTCTACGTTGTAAAGTACAAAGCTGGTGATTCTACTGAATGAATGAATGAATGAATGATTGTCCAAACAAACAAATATGATTAAGTGACTAGTATTAGATATAGTATATTGACTAGAAGTATTTAGAAATTTTGCTTAAATGAAAAACAAGTTCCAAGGAACTCTTCAACCAAAAAAACTTAAATCCTTTATTTCATGGCTCATTCAAACGAACATAAACCAACTCCGACATGTTTGACCCAGCTGTGGCCTTCATCAGGGAGGAGCACGCCAAAACTTCTTGGCCGCATGTTGTATGTTTTAATGTTTTTTTTTGTAAAAGTAAAGTAGCCATGAAAAGAAAAGTTGTTGTTTCTTTTCTTGAAGACTGCCTCGGAGCTCCTTCTTTTTCATTTAAGCAACAACCTCAAACCCAAGAGCACTTTGAAAAAACGCCTCCACACACACAGAACCCAACAGAAACACTCCATCCTTTCTTCTTTAAAATGCACCGCTGTTCTCGAAACGACTGAAGGCTCCGGTCGTTCCCGATGCCTCTGTGTACACAGAGTTCAACAAGCTAATGTTTCCTGGCAACTGGGAACCTCCCTGGGCAGCTGATGCCGTTCAGACCAGCGCTGCTTGGAAAAATACATGCAGTCTGTGTATTTCAGATGCAAAGCTGTGAGAGATGATCCTCTACCCCAGTGATTCTCAACCTTTTTCATATCAAGGACCCTAATTTATTCCACATTAGGGCCCCCATTTAGTGCCCCTATTTCTTGGAATGATCTTCAACACACGCTAAAAATCAATACTCTACTAACCTATGGACAATTTAAAACCATGATCACAAACCTCCCTGCCGCAATGTGTAACTGTTTTAATTGATTTTCTTTATTCTCATCTATGTCTTGTCCCATTTATTTTTAACTTTTATCTTGGCTGTAACTCGACATCATTGTAAATGAGGGCAACCTCAATGGTTCTTCGAGTTTAAATAAAGGTTTGAATGAAAAATGAATGAATTTGATGAGATTTAGTCTCTCTGACCCAAATCTGAGAATATTTGTATTGTTTTTGTTTTATTGTTTTATTGATACTCCATGACTATCTGTATTGTAGGTAGAGAGATAACAGTGAAACTACGATCAAAACAGTCATTCTTCTACATTCTCTAATTGTGTTCGCTTAGTTTAACAAGTTTAACAATTCATCAGTTTGCTGGGGACCCCCTGGAACCCCCTCAAGGACCCCCTGGTGGTCCCCGGACCCCACGTTGAGAACCACTGCTCTACCCCTCTCTCAAATCAGTATTAAATGAAGCAAATACTCACAGGTGTAAATCTTCAGCTGGACAGATATGAAGTTAGTAACAAAGCAACTTCATTTCATATCATTCCTATACCAATAGTTTGTGTTTTAGGGCTTGAGATTGAGTAGAAGCTCCTCACTCTGCTGTTGCTGTGCAAATTCCCCTGCATCCTATTCTGGTGCTCTCCTACTAAACATCAATGATTGATAACCAGAGCCATCAAGTCTGCCTGCATTACGTTGGACATGAAATCATGCTGCTGCCATCAGGTGAAAACCTCATAACTCCAGTGTGAGGAGTCTGAACGATGCCATCGTCCTGAATGTGTGGGGAAAGACCCAAATCCACTCCAGATTGACTGTATAAATTAAAGTAGCAGCCAGAAGATGCTATTTTTTTATATTTAATCTCCATCTTTGTTGCTCAGCCTCATCTCTGTGGTGTTTCTGCACTGCTCTTCCCAGAGATCACCTGTCAATCAACACAGTGTGGGCGGAGCTTGGATTTTCTGTCGATGCAGTTTGAGTTTCTCTTTTCTTTGTCTGTTCAGCCATGGTGGCTATCGCTGCTCATGCTAACTACCCAGTTCTTCTTCTGCTGTTGATTCCAAACAAACCGGAAACGTAAAACGCATCACTTCCTGTGTGGCAGAGGATTTTTCCCGGGAAAGAGCGACCAGACACCGGCTGGTTAGAACAGACAGTGGAAAAGCTTTATGAACTGGATATAGGTTGAATCACTGTTATATTAATTAGTGATAGAGTGTAAAAACGGATCTTTATTTATATGAAAATGTTGCATATTGTTACTGTAAAAAAAAAAATGTCTGCGTTTTCAAAATGTTTCCATGTTTCAGCACCAGTGACACCAAGGCTAACGCACATTTGTGTCTCACATCAACCTGCAACTTTGTGGAAGTACGAGGTTTTCATCTGTCTGTGCTTCGGAGTGGTAGAAGACGACGAGTGGAGGAACATCTCCCTCTCTCCCTCTCCCCCTCGCTCCCTCTCCCCCTCGCTCCCCGGCTGGTGGGTGATGGAGGCAGAGTCGGTGTGTAAACGCCCGGAGCTGAAATATTTAAGATGGACGCTGCAGAGAGACGGTACGCTTCCTCTGAGGAATCCACAGAGAGGCTTGTTTGTGTTCTACAGCTGGCTTTGTGTCCACTGCCAATAGAGGCGTGTTTTTATTCTGTTTTCTCTATAAATAATGAAGAACGCTTTTCAATAATAATTCAATATTATTGTTTATCGCCTTTCAGTAGAATCACATTGTTGAGAAATAATTATATTATTAAACAAAAATAAATAAATAAATAAAATAAAAATATACATATATGTACATATATATACATATATATATATATATATATATATATATATATATATATATATTTATACATATATATATATATATATACATTAATTATATTTAATTAATTTGGTTGTCTAAATTAATGATGAAAAGCCAATACCAATTAAAATCTCTCACAAAATGAGATCTGAAGCAAATTATGGAATATTAATTGAAAATTACTTCATCATTATCTTATTATTCTTATTAATCTTATTGCGATATTTTTACACTGAAGGTCACAGAAGCTGCATCCTTCTTGAATAATGTGATCTTCATGAAAGTCAGGTAGAAGTGAAATGACTGTGTTGATGTTTTTGTTATACCTCATTGTGTCTGTGTGTGTTTCCATGAGTGTGTGTGAGTGTGTGTGTATTTTCTCTGGTAAACACTGTATAGAAAGTAATTGTGAGAGTGTGTGTGTGTGTGTGTGTGTGTTTTATTCGACCTCTGCTCCCTGTACTCTCTCTCTGCTGCGTGGAGCGGCGGCACGTGGGAGCTGGATTATTCCCCGTGACCGCTCTCGCCCGTGGCAACACACCGCCATTTACACAAGCACTTCCCATATGCAAGTGTGTGTGTGTGTGTGTGTGTGTGTGTGTCCATGTATGCATGACTGTGTCTATAGACATGGTGCGCAGTGAAATTGCGTTATAAACCATGCTGGCGTGCGGCAGAGCAACGGCCCATCTGTGAGCCGTTACAGATAATTGTACGCATTGTGAGGTTGTTCAACGCCTCGTAAAATGTGTAGATTCACTTCCTGCTGCGCATGAGAGATAGAGAGGGAAGAGGGGAGGGGAGAAGAGGGACAGACAGAGGGAAGGGAGAAAGAAAGAAAGAAAGAAAGAAAGAAAGAAAGAAAGAAAGAAAGAACCTTTATTAAAGGGTAACTTTGGTATTTTTCAACCTGGACCCTATTTTCCCATTTTTTTGTGTCTAAGTGGCTAAAGGGGACAACAGTTTTTGAAATTGGTCCAGTATTGAGCGAGATCGCTTCAGCCGGCAGCCGCGAAACGAGCTGCAATGTAATCCGACGGGGCAAATCGCACCGTCAATGTACATCCACTAAAAGTTCTTGTTTTTGCCACTGACAGGCTCAGATTGTTATTATAAGTGTCTGACAACATTATGGAAAGGACCCTACAGAGAAATGAAACGTTTCTCTTTACCTTTCGCTTGATCCGGTCTGTGTGTAACCAAGTCTCGCTCAAGTCTCGCGAGAGTTGAGTTGTTGCAGGAAGTTACACACAGACCGGATCAAGCGAAAGGTAAAGAAAAACATTTCATTTCTCTGTAGGGTCCTTTCCATAATGTTGTCAGACACTTATAATAACAATCTGAGCCTGTCAGTGGCAACAACAAGAACTTTTAGTGGACGTACATTGACGGTGCGATTTGCCCCGTCGGATTACATTGCAGCTCGTTTCGCGGCTGCCGGCCGAAGCGATCTCGCTCAATACTGGACCAATTTCAAAAATTGTTGTCCCCTTTAGTCACTTAGACACAAAAAGATGGGGAAATAGGGTCCAGGTTGAAAAATACCGAAGTTACCCTTTAAAAAGCAACATCTCTACCCAGAAAACACTTGACATTTGACATGTTCAACATCAACCCAAATTAACAAAACATTTTCTTATTATGATATTATGGCAAAAATGTTGTGGTATTACGGTAAAAAGTCATATACTGTTTTGAATCCTGATGTCACCAAACATGATGTCACCAAACATTACACATTACAAACTATAAACATTGTTAAACTTTCATTTTGCCGCCGTGTCAACATCTGTTCGAGGCCAACATGTTTGCTTGGTATCTATGGAGTGAGAGACAGATATGAACAGTGGAAGCAATGGAAAATGTTTCAGCAATGTTGCAGATTTTCAACAACACACAATATTGATTAATGTTGTTTTTCAGGAAATCATAATCTCTACTCCGGCTGGACTGACGCCACCTCGGGACGTCCGGTGATTTGTAATGATTGTGGAGAGCTTCAGTTATTTTAATCCATCTAATCTGTCATGTCTGTGATCTGTAAAGTCAGAATGACCTGCTGCATTATGGAGAAGACAGACCTCTGATCATACTAATCCTGTGCGTATTGATCTCAAATCGGTAATCTCAGCTGCAATTTCCTTTTGCTGCACAATGTCTTTTTCTTCTTCTTCTTCTTCTTCTTCTTCTTCCCGATGTGCAATTTCTATCTTCCTTCTATCATGAAAAACAGAGACAGTACAGTGGAATCTTCAGTGGATTCTGGAGTGTTTCATTATTCTGTGACATCATCACACGGCCATCTTGGTAGGAAATGAACAGGGGATTGTAATGAAATGAAGCATCATCCTGGTAGGAAATGCGTGTGACATCAAGGGAATACTGTGAATAGGGCTATAGCTTGTTCTCTCATCAGGATGCACTCAAAATGAAACTTGAGTCAGAGCCCCCCCCCCCCCACACACACACACACACACATGCACACACACACACACACACACACTCCCACACACAGTTTTCAGTAATTTTGTTTTGCCAACATGTCAGGACACACATGTTTTGACACACTTCACATGACATAACCTGAACTGTTTCACAACAGAGTAAAACCCAGTCATCTATCTGCCTGTCTCTCTCTCTCTCTCTCTCTCTCTCTCACGCACACACACACACACACACACACAAATATAATAAAATCAGAGGGAATATCTGTCAGCCAGCTTGTTCACTGACAGCTGATGATCTTTTATTATGCCAATAGAAACATGCCAGCGCTCATTCAGTCCCAGTGACTCACACACACACACAGACACACACACAGACACACACACAGACACAGACACACAGACACAGACACACACACAGACACAGACACACACACAAAACCTCAGAATTTCTCAGGAGAAAAAGTTTGTCATTTACCGGTGAAGTCGGTCCATACGGTGAGTCGGTCTGGTCTGGTTTCCCAGCAGGAGCCGAACTTCCACCCAGAACCTTCTCATCGCTCTCGTCACGCGACTTCTCCCCAACGACCCAACGACTTCTCTGTGACTTTCTGCTTTGGGTTGTTGGTGGAAGGATTTCATTCCCAGTAGGGCTGTAGTTGTCAGGTACTGTATATATTAATAGATATCTTGTGTATCTGTCTGTTAACTTTTCTGGAATTACGAATAAACAGCAATCAACAATAAACAGCTTTACTTTTTCACTGATGACAGTTCATTTTTGACATTATACAGTGGGCTTTGAAAGGGTTTCACCAGTCAAAGGGTCATAAAATCTTCTCAAATCAAAGACAAACCAAACCTTCATCCTTCAAGTAAAAACATGATCAATCAATAAAACGAGTCACAGAGTTATTAATACTTATTGAAAGTCTGACCCTGGCCCTGAAAGCTGAATACTTTCTGTCTGTGTCAAATGAAGACTCTCTACACCCAACAGACACAAATATGACAGAAACAATCAGCAAATGATTTGACCATCTGAATTTTGTGTATATGCACATATGTTTTTTAAAAGTCTGACTTGACTACCTCAACCTGTGTGTATTTTACTCAGTTATTATTTTTACAGTGTATACCAGCATGACAAATGTAAACAAAAATTGTTCAGCCACAAAATACATAACTCTTGTTTAACTGCCACCAGGTAGCAGAGGGTAAACTTTTTACACATAATCATTATGCTGTGAAATTCATAGTATACTGTACATCAGCAAGTAATGTCAAACTGATGTAAGTTATATTAGGGAAGGATTTTTAAGGTTAGAAGAGCGTAAGTCAATGTTCTTTTTAAAAATATAATTCATTTTTGTTTATATTGGTGGCTGTTTCCCTTATGATAATCAATTGGCGTGGAATACGTTGCAGAATGACTTGAAACTCAATGAATTAATCTCATTACATGCTTTTAAATCCAAAATGAAAGAATTAGAGGCAGTTTCCTTAAGACGTCAAAGTTTTTAATTTACCTGGTTAATTCTTTTTAATTTTGTCTCCTTTTGTGTTTTCTGTCTGTAATTATGTGTTTTTATTTATGCTGCTGCCTGTCCTGGCCAGGTCTCCCTTGAAAAGGAGATTCTTAATCTCAATGGGACTTTCCTGGTTAAATAAAGGTTAAATAAAAATAAATAAATACAAATTATTGAGGTCATAGCTTATCCACCTTTTTATTTACTGCTACATCACTGGACCACATACTGTCAGTCCTCATAAAAAGCTCAAATAACACATTTCAGAGTGAAAATAAAAATCTCCAGTATAAATCACCATGTAAACAAAGCCGGTGGTGGAGTGACCCTGGTCCCCATCACAGACTAGGGCTTTGACTCTCTGTAAACTCCCTGAGAGAGTGAACTGTGAATGAAAAGCGGTGCTGAGCGGCTCGTGCTTGACGGGGGGTCAGCTCGGGGCGTGTTGGATTCGGCAGCTCGGGACGTCCCTGAAGCGCTTCGTCCCGCTGCACGCTGCCGAGGAGGAGACTGACATGCAGACGCAACTCATCTGCCTCCTGCGTCTCCGTCTCAGCGTTAAAGTTGAGATGAAACGGCATTTTGAGAGTATCTAACTTCCGTATCGTGACGTATTTCCGAGTGAAACAGGAAAGACAGGCGGGACATAACGTTGGGAGGAATTTGATTTGAACGTTGAAAAGTGGGCGTGTCATAACACCCGAAGACACACCGAAGTACCGTGCTGCTGCTAGCTAGCTAACTAATGAATCTTAGCCTCTTAGCTCTGTGCGCTAAAAGTTGAAGATTGATTGATGGGTGGATGTCATGATATTATTGGTTGAAATTAGTTACGGGCATGCTTACGTAAGCACAAGGCATATTTTGTTCTACAGGAAGAAAACATGATTGAATTTTGATATAAGAATACAATGAAATTGATTTTTGGTATTTTTTTTGGCATATATTGTTAAATAGGTGCACAGTATGACCGGGGATGTGATCTAAAAGGGTTAAAAAGGCATTTTTCATTTCATCTCGTCTTTAACTCTTTCTCTTTCTTGTGTTCGCATGCTGATTCGCCACTCCCACAACTGATATGGATTGAGGGAATTGTCATTTTTATTTTTTATTTTTTATGATTTGGGGTGGTTGGTACGATTTTTATTTGTGCCAAAACAGTAAGCATCTACATGTGCTGATGTGGCTGATAGACTGTAGGATTTTCATTTGGTCCTTGGTACACTGTGCATGTCTGAAATGTCGTTTCACATTCTCTACATTTCAAATTACTTCTGGAAGCGTTTTGCTAGCTAGTAGAAAATTCATTTCAAGCTCCCTGCGGCTTCCTGATAAAGTCCTGCCATGTTACAGGTTTATAAGTTGTGTGACTCAGGTTTTGCATATTATTTGTTGGACTTCCTCACTGTAAACAGACTTTATCCTTTGTTGAGGATGTAATGTTAGCATAGTAGACCTTGCTAAGTGTATTTTAGCAGTAGTTGTTTTGGTTAAGTTGAAATAGTAAGCTATTATTGGTGAGTTTATATCGTTTTTCAATGTTATATTTTCATTTGCCAAGACACAAACAGCTGGCAAGCATGTAACTAAGAGATTTTTTACTTGTTTTCTTAGTTATTTTTACTGACCATGTGTTTATGTTTTGCTCTGTATGATTTTTTCTGTCTGCCTCTCTCTCTCAAACTACAGAAATGTAGTTTGTAGTCATGTAAAGCTGGCAGCTGCTTGATGTGACTTGGGCTTACTGAGAGGTAAAACTGGGTATCATCGGCATAATAACGGAAACTATTATGTTTGCGAATTACATTTATGAATAAGAAAACAATCTACCTCTCTCTCTCTGTACCTCTTTATCTTTCTATCTCTCTCTCTCTCCCTCTATTTCTCTCTCTCTGTAAATCTCTCTTTAGTTTTTTCTGTGATTGCTGCCCACATTTGACTCCCTGCCCTCTCTGCCAGAACAAAAACCTCTTTGTTTGACACACCTGGAGGAGAGAAGAGGAGGAGGAGGAGGAAGAGGAGGAGGAGGAGGAGGAGGAGGAGGAGGAGGAGGAGGAGGAGCCACAGGTCGGACCACCAGCGGACTCTTTTTTGTATCTCTTCCCATCCCTCCATCTTTCTACTTTCCCTCTACAACTTCATCCTGATACTCTGGCCAAGCACATTTCTGACACACACACACACACACACACACACACACACGCACATACATGTATGAACACACACATCCATATTCACATACAAATACACACATGCACACAAACGCATTTCTACACACTCAGATACACAGAGATACGTACAAACACACTCACCCACACACCCACCCACTCTCTCTCTCTCTCACACACACACACACACACACACACACACACACACACACACACACACGCACACACACACACACAAACCTGCACACATAAGCTCCATTGTCCTCTAGTGAAGCATCTCAGGCCAGACTTTCAGACTTCAGGAAACCAATTACTTCACAGTCCTTTGTGTTACACACCCGCGCAACCCAAATTACCTTCCCTGTAATCATGTCATTAGTGTGCTTGGTTCCTAGGTGTCTTTTCAGCTTTTGTCCTGGTTTTCCACCGTCTGAAACGTCGGTGGAACGAGGGAAACCGCAGTCTGTGAAGAAGATAAGTCCGGCAGTCACACACACCTGTCTGTCTAACATGAATAGGTGCTGTGTTTTAGAGCCAGGATGGATGGAAGGTGGAGGCTGGTGTGTGTGTACCTGAGTGAGTGTGTGTGCGTGTGTGCGAGTGGGTATGTGTGTGGGTTTCTGTAGTGTTGTGGAAAGTTATTTTTAAAAGTTATTAGCTACTTTCCTTTATTACTTACCTTAAAAAGTAACTTAGATTACAGCTTTTCCTGATCTTCCCACGCTCCCGGAGCTCACTAGTCTTGAAAATTTGACGGCCATGGTGTGATGTGATTAGTGTTTAATTCACATCAGCCTCAGGATCACTTTAGTCACTGTGCAGACATACTGACCCCCTCTACACCTGGCATTAATATGCGTCCCGGGTGATTGGATTGTAATCGGATCGCGCTTCACTACAAAAATGGGTTGTCAGGAAGCTCATGGATGGGGAGCGAGACGAGACGAGGCGTTTACTGTCAGTTTTAAAGGATGTGATGGAAACAGAAATCGGATTTCAATGCGTAGACCGGAGACACATTTTAATGCAAATTTTAATCTAAATATAACCCAGTTACATCAGATCTAGTCACAGTACCAGATACCAGACACATGTTCATGCCAGAAGTAAAAAGCGCCACCGACACACACGGTAAAAGGTCAACAGGGAGTCACATACGATGCAGTGCAAAGGGACTGTGCAAGACATATGTATAGTAGCCTATATAATCAGCTGTCAGCACATATGAGTGTGTGTGAACACTAAACTGGAATTCACATGAAAATGACCCGACAGTGAGAATGTGATCTGATTGGCTAAGGAGTCACACTGGTCGCTAAACGTAGAGAAAGAGCTTAGCGGTAGACTGTGATCGTACCTCCTACTGACTCAGAGGGAACTGCAAACGTCTCTCTCTCTCTCTCTCACACACACACACACACACACACACCTCACACTGTTTAAGTCCTGATCTCTTAAGAGGCATCAGAACCGAACGTCGGCCAACATGGCAACTTGGCCAGCAGTCTGAGCTCTTCGTTAGCAATAGGCTAGAAGTAGCCGTGGGACAAATTTAACAAGAGGGATGGTGAGCAGGTGAATTCTCTACTTCACATTGTACGGTATATATACAAGTCATTTTTTCTTGTACGCTCCACTCTGACCCTTATGGTGCTATCCATAATGTAAGTGTGTGTCACAGGGGATATGCAATGGAGTTATGTATGAAATATGTGGGTCATGAAGTGTATTTTCTGTACTATTTGTATAGATTCAAGTGGCAACAGGACAAACTGGTGGTTATGAGGACCAATCTGTGATGACTGACACAAAAATCGAGACACTTAACTTGCTGCAGGGAAATGGTTAATAATGAGCTGATGCATACAAGTACGAACGAGAGAGAGAGAGAGAGAGACAGAGAGAGCGAGAGAGCGAGAGAGAGACTGAATCAGTGGATTTATTGAGTATTTGAGATTTTACACTAACATAATGTTCAAAGCATAGAACTGACAAAAGGATAACAAAACCAGGAAATGCATAAAATCCATATCACCCAGATAAACGGCTTGACACGCTCACTGACACTTTACATCATCTAAATAAAACCATACAGCATCACAGATAACATTACAGGTACTGTCACAGATTAAGTATCAGACTCGTGAAACAGGTTTTGTAAGGTGCATCATCCTCAGTGTGTCACATCAATTCATATTTTACAATTTCTGAGGGAGACCCTCTTGTGCTCTCATACAACAGTTTCTACAAAAAGTGGGAATTCATTGCAGAACATCGAAGCAATGGAATAATACAGTAAAGCAGACAGACATCTATGAGTTATATTCCTGATTCTTGGTGGTCAGGAGAAAAAGCTGTGATTTACTTTATAGCTATGAGTGTAAATGCATGAAAAAAATACTAAACAATTCTGACATCACCATCCAGTGAACATGTTTAAGAACAATGTTTGGGGTTTTCACAGATCACTGTGGTGCTCTGACAGCATATTCTATCAGCCCAGACTATTAGCCCACAATCACCTACAAATACTGTAAAAAGAAAGCAGAATCATGTTGGAAATACAAACTGAAAGAAGCTCTACATTTCAGCAATTCTGACTCACTCCTTGTCAGTCACTCGCACCTTCATGACAGGTTGGTAAGTATCTGACATTGTGGCCCTGATGGTCACACCATGGCTTTTATAAGTGAGACTGGGGCCATTTGCTTGGCCTCTGACAAACCCATTCTCAGTATTGTAATACATCTCATTAAAAAGATTGTCATTGCAGGCTTTCCGCATGTCAAAGATTCCCACTGCATACCAGTTTAAGTAAAGGTTAAATTCGGAGGCCACTGAGAACATGACGGCCATTTTCTCAGTGAGCTGCTTCGTACGATTATCGAGGAGATCGTAAGTGAAGACGCCAACGCATCCCATTACGCTGTAAGGAGTCTTGGTGAACAGCGCTCTCTCAGATGTGGAAGGGTCAACAGTTTGTGACAGAGGAACGGAGCAGCGTCCGCTATCAAGGTATACACTAGACATAGAAACAATAGGAGAAACTTAATGAACTGAGGATATTTGGGGACAAAAACGTACCAGCACTCAATGAGTAGTACCAGCATTCACAGTAGATCAGTCTAATTTATAAGTGGATTATAAATAAGACTCCTCTCTAAGGTTGAATGGTTATAGCTAATACTGGGGCTGAACGCGTTTCAGTACCAAGCCGCCATCAGCGTCACTGATCTACTGTGAGTGCTGGAGCTACTCTTCAGTTTTTGGATATCTACTTGACCCCGCACCCAGGTTCCAATTTCATACTTTTGTTTGAGTTGAGCATGGTAGTTCCAGTTTATATTTGGGAATGATTCATTTTAATGTAAGAGAGAAAATGCTTGGAAAAAATATACCGTAATTCCTCTAATAATGGCCCGTGCCTTTATTTACCTCAACTGCAGAGAGTACCAGGCCTTTATTGGAAGCAGGCTTATATTAGAGACAGGCCTTTATTTCTAATTCCCTCTGTTTGATAAGTATATTTGCTCATATTTTAGTACGAAGCCTCCTTGTTTTCTGATCTGCTTCTGTTGGGGTTCGTTAGGTAGCCGTTTCTTTGTAACTGCAATGCATTACGATAATTACGGTAATCGACGACGGCACACTCCAGAGACTTCCGCCGGCCGAGCCATCTTGTGGTACTTGTACGTTACTACAAACTACAGTTACAAACAGACACCAGGAGTTTACCGGTACCCACCGTTGTTTGCATGTAAGCTGAAGCTAACTGAAGCTAACTGAAGCTAAGAATAGAATCTATACAATTATATCATATTGCCGTTTATTTCTATGCATATGCGTGAGCTCAGTCCACCTGACAGCCCTCTGTTCTGTTGGCGGAGAGAGAGACACAGACAAGCATGGAGGTTTCGGCGCGCCGAGGGCTTACTGTCGATGCTTTCCGGAGTTTCCCGGGGACACGGTTCCGGCCAGTGCCGATAGCTGGGCGCCGATGTGTTACCGGTGATCCGGCCGAGATTTCGGCGGGGGTCTCGACGCCGATGTGTCACCGGGCGTCCAGGGCTTGGATCGGGAGGATCAGTACGGGCCGTGGGCACGGTGGAGAGGACAGCGGTGGAGAGAGGAGACGGACATGGTCCAGCCATATACTAGGTTTTGACCTAGTCTTGTTTCCTTTGTTTTTTTCCCCCCGGCCTGTATTTGAGCCCGGCCTTTATTTGTTCGTGTCGACCACGGCCATTATCGGAGACCCGGCTTTTAATTGACTACAGGCCACTATTAGAGGAAATACGGTATGCAGTTACCTGGGATTACAAAGGGTGTAGTTAGAACAACCATTCATGATCTCAATGGCGCACTGCCGATGTGTTGGAAGCAGCTGAGCAATTCCAGCACCGATTGTAACTACTGCTGCTGCAATCCCAATGTTCTCGCTGAAGGAAGGCATGATGACTGTGCAACGTGACGACCTGTTCAGACTGACACAGAGAAGTACAAAGATGTCCTTTGATACGTGTTCATAAAACTTTCACTTCTTTTCACAGATGTACCATCTACTAACGAGCTGCAGTGTAGCGGAGGGAAAGTGACAAGCACTATTGGCAGCAGTTTTTGCATTGATTTCGCGTGTTGGCCCTCATGCATTTTAAGGCGTTACTATTTTTAGATGGAATTTTGGGGGTGGGAATTATGTAGATTCATGCAAAATAGATACCTTGGGTGATTTATTATTGCTGATTTGCTCATAATTGCACACGTCATTTAACGTGCAGGAAAAAAACAGGTATTGTTGTTGTGCAGCAATTGTTGTAAAGATGAGACATTGACGGCAACGAAGACAATGAACACGTAGAGAGAGAATCTTCCTCCCTTCCTAGCTTAGCTATTATCCTTTATGCACGGTCCTTTGGTAGTTTTATCCTTTGGGGCTTCCGTAGCCCAGTAGTTTTGCTGTGCTTTATTTACAAATGTGTTGCAGTTTCTGTCACCCTCTAGTGGTCGGAAAATCGATTAGTACAGCTTTAATATGGAAGAGGAAAATAAAACAATGATCGTCATACAAAATAATTGCGGTTGCGATCACTCTATGTAATTACTGCAGCAGCCCTACTGCAGGCAAAATCACAGTCTGCTCTTTCAGCTGCCTTGCTCAAACACTTGTGGCCATACAAATAACGTTTCAAGAGTAAATTTTGTGCACCTGTTAGTAAATGAGGCCCTAAATCACAAAATGGGGCTGCAACAGAGAAGAGCGTCATATCCCCACTAATTGATATGACATAGATTCAGCCTACTTTCCCAAATGAAGTTCTGGTGTTGGTATGGACACTTCTCTGCCCACAGGAAGTGACGAATTGAAACTTAAGAGCGAAATACAACCTGCAGCGAGTGAGCGCTGCGTCCAGAGCTCGTCCCTTTGGTATAAAGCATCAGAGACGGGCTGGGTTGGTAAACATGAGCCTGCTGTGTGAACTTTACTGACGTCACCTTACAGGATTTCTGGGTATTGAAGTTCACATTTTTTTCCCCTCCCACTGCAATTTGGAGCCGCCAACCTGCAGAGTTGCCTAGTACAGCTTGAAAACTGAAGAAAAGAAAACGCAATGAAAACTGTTTCAATGACCATATCCACAGTTTATGTTGAGAACAACTTCATAAACAATATTTAGCTGTTTTGAGCAATACTTTTTGCCTGGGTCCAGACCTTTGAATCCGCCCACTCCACCGAGTTGACTGCTTCTGGTCCGGCATCGTGACATGAAACAGCGGTTTCTCTCGGTTGAAAAATGATCGGTCCAATGAGCGCCGGGGGGGACTAACAATTAGCCAATCAGCACCACGAGCGGGACTAACGCCGTTGTCAAGCTGTTGTCAAGCGTTGTCAAGCTGTGCGCTGGAACCAAGGAGGAGTAATAACAACAATGGCGACCGCTGTAGACAAGGTAGACGCTGCTATCGAGGCTGTTCTAAATCCATTAAAAGTACCAATTACTTTGAAATCCGAACAGCACTCTGCTTTGAAGGCATTTAGTCAAAGGGGAGATGTTTTCTTTGCATCAGTGTCGACTTAAAATGACGTTAGATTCAGGCGGATACGTTGGTCTCTAGTGATTGGTTACGGAAAATCGAATCCCCCTCCCCCACGGAAATCGGAGAGTGGAGGCGATATCAGACTGAAGATGGAAATGGAGTGTAACGAGTTGACAATTCTGTCTGATATCAGGCAACAATACTTTGACATTGTCATTATTTCATACAAATAAAATATTTGCACAGTAAAAGGCCAGTAAATGAAATGTGTTTAATACCAATGGTAGGTTAATAACTTAATTTACATAATCTCAGAGACCTTGGAGTGAGCCAGAGGTGTGGCTACATCAGATTAGTAATTAACATGTTCAACAAAGGTACAGCACTCTGAAACAGTTTGAATGCAACGGCAATATGAAGCTAATCCAAAAACCATTTGCGAAATAGTTGCAAACAGGACAGTGAGAATGCCAAAGCTTGTTCCTGAGAAACATTGTGCTGCAAAGAGCCGTTCAGGGTCAGAATTCATCTCCTCAGTATTTAAACTTTCCTACCTTTTCTTACCTGGAATGAACACTTGTGGAGGACTGGAGGACGGCTGCAAGCTCCAACTGAAATGAAAGTACACTCTTTATATAGTTGACGCAGGACAAAGGATAACAGCTGGACGCAGAACCTGTTCCCATAAGGAACCTCCCTGCAGAATAAACTTTATATCATTGTAAGATAATCAGACACTGGTACTGCTTACAGCCTAAAATCACTTTACACCCCCTGTGCCCACAACCTCCACACACACACACACACACACACACACACACACACACACACATACACAACTCTTGATACCTTGGAGTTTGTAGCATACGTATTCTATCTCTTGTTTTTGCCTCCTGATGCCCTTGAAAGTGAAACTTAACATTCCACAGTCAGTAACAGGGATACACTTAAAATGAAACCTTGTCACACCCTTTCACCTGCAGTGAGGAATGAAAATGTCACATAACGTGTTTTGATTTGGACCTGAGACCTGTTTAAAGGCCCTGACACACCAAACCGACGTCAAAGAACCAGCGGCGACGAAGGCCGACTGTTGCGTCGCCTCACGTCGCCTGCGTCTGGTCCAAAAAGTTGCACTTGAACACACCGCAAAGATTACAGCCGACGGCCAACTAGCACGTACGTTCTGCGCCTGCGTGAGGGGAAATAACTCTCCATACCAGCAGGTGGCGGTAGTCTGTATTCGTCATTCAAAAAGGGAAACCGGAAGACCTAGGACTGCAGATATACAAACCGTAAACAAAGCAGCGTTTGCTTACCATTTTCACACCACTCTCGCTCATCACGGACGGTTTCGCTACTTCTAATCGAGAATATGTCCGATAAGAAGTTGCAAATGGTGCTGGCGTTGTCAGCCCTTGGTCTTTTGGTTGTGGCTTGTGACTTCATCGTTTGCTTTTGCTTTCGTCACTTCCGCTTCTCTTCTCGTGCCAATCAGAGTGATCTCTCTCACCGACGGGCTCCGCCGCCGATTCAACACGCTCAATCGGCCGAAAAGCCGCCAACGGGGGTCCGACTAGTGCCGACGGTGCGGGACACACCGCAAAAACTAGGGACACCGACGCTTCGGCCTGGTGTGTCAGGGCCTTTAGTCTTATAATGAGAAGAGAGAGCAGACAGAGCAGCAGCAGTAGCAGTGAAGTGTGTCTGTGTGGTTTTACACTTCAGCACAGCCTGTCGACTCTCACCCCACGTTCTGCAGGCGATCTGTGCTGTGCTGCGTTTCATGTTTACTCTGTTTTGGGCGTATCTGGTGCCACTTGTTGTTGCAAACCCTTCCAGATGACTTCAGTCCTGTATGAGTGGCAGGAGAGAAAAGCATGATATGTGCGGGGTGAAACAAAGAAACCCCAAAGAGCTTATAAAAACATCTCACCCCAAAAAAAAAAAAAAAAAAAAAAGAAAAGGTGATAAAGACACTAGTGAATGCATCAACATGGGCTAATATTTCACTTTTAATAAAAAAAAAAAAAAAAGTAAATGCACAAACATCAAACATCAAAGCGCAAACATCATGGAAAACTTTTGTATTAACTTCAAAATTCTACAATAACTGTAAAGATTTTAGAAAGCATCATCATAAATTGAAAATACTGTTACATTGCGTAACAATATCCATAATTTTGACAGATGAAGCTTTAATTGAACTGGAACTGGAACTCTATATATATATATCTTTAAAATTACCCTTACCTCTGGATTGATAATGACAATTTAGATGAATTTAGATGAACTGTTTGAGGTGTTTCTGGTAATCTGGAATTCACCTTCCGTTTTGGGTCACACATCTATATTCACACACGTATGAGCTGATCCATCCCCTCTCATCCCCCACTTAAAATGTCTCTACGCCAGCAGTCTTTCATATTGAAGTCTTTATCAGTGATGGGTGACAACAAAGTTTGCCGTGAGGTCTGAGGGAGTTTACAAAGACTCTGCGGTGAAGTTTGAGGGTAAAATTTGGTATGGAAAATTAAATCATTGGCAGTCGCTCATGCTGCATTCATGCATTTACCGTAAATACAAGCTGCCAACTGGGAAAAAAATGTTGACACAGACGGCAAATGAGGTGATAAAAATCCAAATGATCAGTTATATTCACAGTAATAACAATCAACTCATGAAAAGTAACAGTAATATCTGCTGCAGTTTGTTTATGATTGATTTGAAATTCATAAATAAAAATGATTTTGGACGTGGGCGTTCCAAGGACTTAAAACAGGTGAACGCTTCCAAGATGTGGCAAAAAGTGCCTAAAATAATCCTGCAAGAAAATTAAATTTGTTGTAGCTGAATTTCACTCTTAAAGCTGACAGACCCTCTGCTGCACTGCTGACCCTTGGTTGGTCTCTTCCTAATAATACTGTCCAATTACCATAAAACTAAACTACTGCAGCCTTTTTGTACCAACACTCATGGACTAATCCCCCAAAAACACATTCACACACACACACACACACACACACACACACACACACACAAAGACAGAGTCACTCGGGACTTCTTCTGCGGTCGTCATTATAGCCTGTCGGAGCTAATTAAAGGTTCATTCTGCGTATTTAGGCTGTGGCGACAAAGCTTCAAGGATTACGCCACAGGCACACAGAGTCACGATAGAGAGAGAGAGAGGGAGAGAGAGAGAGAGAGAGAGAGAGAGAAAGAGAGAGATGGGTGTAATAGAGAGAAGAAGACAGAGAAATCACACAGACAAATTATTATATTTGCAATAAGAATAGATTCTGCAATAGTTTACAGTTTAGCTCTGGGCTGTTTTATTCCGATGGTGAAGATTTAATGCAAGCTCAAATTTTCATGGCAAGTTTCCATGTGAGAGAATATGAGAGAGAGAGAGAGAGAGCGAGAGAGAGAGAGAGAGAGAGAGAGAGAGATTTGTAATTAGGAGGAGAGCTAGATGCTAAGAATAGCTAATACAGCAATTAGGAAGAGGAAACAGCTACAGAGGAAGGAGGGAAAGAGGGAGGAGGAGAGTGAAATATACAGTAGAGTGATAAAAGGAGAGAAGACGCCAGGAGCAGGAGGGGAAGAAGGAGAGATGAAATCAGGGAGAGAGGGAGGGAAAGCAGGGAAACAGAGAAGGGAAGGAGGCAGATGAGAGGAGATAAAGGAGAGCGTGAGGCAGAGAAGGAGAGAGGGATGGAGAACGGAGAGAGAGGAGAGAGAGAGAGAGAGAGAGTTTGGGATGGAAGTGAGAGACTATTTTTGGAGGTGAAGAAAGCAGGGGAAGGTGGGGGAGAGGGAGAAACGACACGTGGGAGAACTTTCCCTCCTGTCCTGGAAAGCCGAGCTGCATCAGAGTCCAGGAGGGATGAACTTCATTTCTTAACCCTTACTAACACTTTCTGATGTACAGCATCAGTCTAGTAACTGCAGGGGGAAAGAGGCTTGCATGCACACACACACATACACACACACACACACACACACACAGGGGCGGACTTAGTGATTTGGGAGCCCTAGGCAAAGGCAAGCAAGGGGCCCCCTGAATCCCAACTCTCTCCCATTTTAATCCATCCTTTCTATGTATATATTACCTTCAAGCTAGGGCTGAGAAAAGTATGCATGCAAGGGCACTTTTTTGTTTTTTTTGTTACTTCTTTCTCAGATACTGATGTAGTGGCAAGCAAAATGAGCTTAAAGTCAAGTGGCAAAAATCACACTAGATGGCCCACTATAGCCTGAGTGATGGGGGGGGATTGAAATAATTTATTGTAACAAAGAGAGGGGTGTACATTTCTATTATATTGATTAAAAATAAGTTTACATTAGTTCTATTCTTGTCTTCTGTGGGGCCCTCTGGCTGCCGGGGCCCAAGGCAGTCGACTACCTTTGCCTAATGGTAAGACCGCCCCCTGCACACACACACACACACACACACACACACACACACACACACACACACGCACACACGACCAGACTGTTTGTACCTTGCTTTATTTCTTTATATCCCTTGTTTTTGTTTGTTTTTATATAGTTTTACATAGTTGGTTTTAGTATTTTTTTTTTTACTCGCTTTATATTTATACACTATTTTTTATTTATGCTCATACTATTTTGTGTAAAGTGTCTTTCAATAACTTGAAAAGTGCTATACAAACAAAAATTATTTTTAGTTTAGTTTATTCGACAATAAAAAGCAAGATAGACACAATAGACAAAATGCATCTCAGCTTAATTTGACAAGGACAACACAATAAAGTCAACAGACTCATTTCCATTGTGGTCCTGGATGTGTTAACGGTGAGATGTGCAGATTATTTGACGGTGAGCAACTCCACTGGAAACGTTGAGGCTTGGTTTACAACAGTGGTTCTCAACGAGGGGTCCGGGGACCACCAGGGGGTCCTTGAGGGGGTTCCAGGGGGTCCCCAGCAAACTGATGAATTGTTAAACTTCAGCATTTCATTTACAATAAGTTAACACAATTAGAGAATGAAGAATGACTGTTTTGATCATAGTTTCTCTGTTATCTCTCTACCTACAATACAGATAGTCATGGGATTCTGCACATAATCATATCTAACAATAAAAGATATTCTCAGATTTGGGTCCGAGAGACAAAATCTCATCAAATGGGGGTCCATGGCTCTAATGTGGACTAAATTAGGGTCCTTGATATGAAAAAGGTTGAGAATCACTGTTTTTTTTGTTTTTTTAACAACTTTATTTACATTTTCACAATACAAAATATATTCAAGTTGGAATATGGTTACATGTACATACTGACTTATCACCCCCACCCCACTCTAACATAAACACCCACCCCCACCCCCATCCCCCCATCCAGGGTCACACAAACAACCAAGGAGAAAAAAAAAAAAAAATGTTACCAGCCTTGTCCTTTACATCTTTGGTACGTAAATTAACCAGTTTACATATATGACAGCTACATATTGTTCAGTCAAAGGATAGAGAAATTAATTAATTAATTTCAAAATAACTAATAAAAGGAGACCAGGGTTCATCAAACTTTTGGCGTGATCCACGTCCAGTATATCTGACCTTCTCTAATTTCAACACTGACATCACCTCCTGAATCCACTGCATAAAGGATGGCGGCTTTTTTGCCTCCCAATTAAACAAAATAAGTCGACGGGCCAGCAGAGAGGCAAATGCAATTGCATTTCTATGGTGACCAAGGACGCCCCCCTCTGACTGGACTATCCAAAAATGGCAGTAAGGGGGTTAGGATTCAATGTTGTATTGCATAGAGATGAAAAACATTCAAAGATTGAGGACCGGAAGCTGCTTAGAGATTGGCAGGACCAGAACATGTGGAGAATCACTGGTTTACAAGGTTTACAAGGGAAGGTCAACAGTCGTTGGCCCCGCACAGACTTTTCCAGCCAATCTGTGGATTCAAACCAGCAACTTTCCATTCACAAACCCACTTATCTAACCGAAGCCTAGATATCGGAGGAGTGGGTGAAGCAGGAAGACCAGAAAGTCAGTCATTTGAATCCCAGACCAACTGGGGATATCTCTGCGTGGCGGTTTAGGTGAAAAACCTCTGGTGATGTGTTCTTTAGTGAAGCACTTACCAGTTCCAGGTGTGAATATGTTTATTATCCGTGTGATTGTGAAGCAGGATGTTGCTGAGAAAGAGCACATTCCCTTTATGAATAAACGTTTTAAAGATAGAGCACTTCCACCGCCCAGTAACTGTCTCATTTCCCCAATTCTCCTCCCCGCTGACGGCAACAAAACCCTCCCCATCACCTCAAAGTGACAGAAAAGGAAATATCCACTTAAATATCCACACCATGCATATTTCTAACCCACAATGCAACACATCAAAGCATTAAAAGCGTTTATTCCCGACGTTGCCCTCGCTTGCTCGTCTGGTGCATCCTTTTATAAAGTCCCATGATGGAGCGGAGAGGAAAACGCCGTGACATGCACATTACTTATATCTATGACATCATGGTCCAATTACAAGCCGGCTAATTAGCGCGTTTCCCATGGGGCCGTGCGAGCGTCTTCTTCCTGCGTCTGCCACCGCTAACTGCAGCTCAGGAGCTTCCACTGGAGACACATGCTGTGGAAACATGCTGCTAGTTTATTCCTTTGAACTTCATTTATGATTATGTGTTATAGGATTATGTGTTTATATAAAGCAGTGAACTTTATGAGCCTGGTGACACTTTACACTGGCTCTATTCCAGTGTATTAACCTATGGAAAAGTATTGTGAGTACCTAATAGGGACTTGATGAAAATCTCCCTGATGCATAATGTACTTACACCAGTGTAACACACCGTTTGATTGGCTAAAACAATGTTGTTACCCCATTGTAAGCACATTATGTATTAGGGAGATTTTCATCAAAGCACCTATACAGCAATATTGTGTACTTACAATACTTTTCCATTGGTTAGTACATAGGCTAATACACTGGAATAAGGCTGTAAGATAAGATAAGATAAAATAAGATACATTTAAGATTGCACTTTATTGATCCCCTGGGGGAAATTCAGGTGCCACAGCAGCAATTGGCCAAGGAAGTACAGGAAAGGTAATAAAAATAATACAGGAAAGGTAAAAAGAAAGGTAATATAATAAATATCCACTATAAAAATAAATATAAACTATAAATACCAAAGTTAAGTGTTACCATGAGTTTATTTCTTTCATTAGGAGCAGCAGCTTACCTGATGGGCCGGTTCAGCCAGGTTGTGTAAAGCCTCTGTTGTACAGCTAAGACTGTCACTGTCATGATATTATAAACAGCTTTCAAAGAAGCTTGTTGAGCTAACTTTAACATGTAAATACCATCAAAAATAACACGTTCGTTCACCCTGTAATGTTTTCCCTGCTACATTTCTACACAGAAGTTCAGGAAATGCCATTTTACTGCTGGTGTAATGCAACACCACATATCTTCACTGTCTCCAAAACACATTTAGGTAACACTTTAGATTAGGGAACACATATTAACTATTAACTATGGGTTTTCCCTCAATAGTTTAATAATTTCCCTCAATAACATGTTATACTAGCACCTTATAAGCCCCAAACTGAGCAAAGCATACTGAGAGCCTAATTCATGTGCAACAACTTGCCATAAACACTAATCAGGAGGCTGTAAACACCATAGTTAATGGTCTATACTTGTAGAATACAATAGTGCAGAATAAGGTGCTAATAAGTGGTTAGTAATGACTAATAATGAACCAATATGCATCTTAATAAGCAACTTATTAATAGTTAATATGTGTTCCCTAATCTAAAGTGTCACCCACATTTAGTAATACTATGCTATGCTTAGCAGTAAGGGAGTATTCAGAGTGTTTCATGCAGAGGAAGGCAGAAAGAAAAGTGTTTTAGGCACTGAAATATCATCCTTCATATGTCACGGACCACAAAGCCTGACTGTAATTAGGTGCTTACATTTCCTGTCAACATGTAAACATATCATCATATGACTCATCTTCCTGTAAGAGTGGCACAGTGCTGCTGTACATTTGGGAAAACCTAAAAAAAGGAATGACTTACTGTACTCTGACAGCAAAAAACTACGATGTGCTGTAAACATCACTGTTGTTGTTTTCTCTGGTTTCTTAAGAGTAGAAGTTAGGGATGCAACATGTCTGCAAAACACGTTTACTTTCAATTCCAAACTAAATTCTCAACTCCTGCCAAGAAGTTTCCGCTGTGAGTGAAGTTTACCACAACCAAACCACAACAAAAACCTTCACCCTAACCTCACCAAAGTTTTTTTAAAGTAACCTTTTGTGATGAACAGGTCAAGAATGATCTGTCCAGTTCGTGGTATAGTCGCATTATCCATCATTCACATAATTTGCGTCCGCAACACACCATGTGCATTTCAGAGCTCATGCTCATTTCATGAAATATGATGGGACTGTGTTGGTTTTGGAAGGTGCATCTCGTTCTGTCCTGTCTTTCTTTCTCTCTTCATCTCGTCTTTTTTCTCTTGATCTTTGTCTATAAAGTGACACCTCTCCTAATAATCTGGTTTACATGTGACGTGTTTATTGTCAGTATTGAAACAGAAATTACAAAAAAACTTACAGAACAACATGAGCTACAATATGTCATCAAATACACAAACGCAATTTGATCACCCTTGAAAAATCTGACTAAGGTGTGTACATGGTAAAATCGTAGTACTCCACATATGAAATTCCTGCTTTCTACTAGGACAAAGTCAATGGAACTGTCCCGTCAAATCGGAATTCCGAGCAGGAAATTCGGGCAAGATTCCTTGAGATCTCAAGATTTTTTTCCAAGATGCAGTTATCTGACATCAAGTCAGCATGGCGGCACACACTGTAAACTCTACACAGCATTCATTTCAGCATGTTTATAATCCTCAAAATACACTTCAGTTTGATTTTCAGCATTGCATGCCCTCGCATTTATCGAAACACCTGTGTGGGAAACGTACGGTGACCAGACGTCCCGGTTTGTCCAGGATTGTCCCGGTTTCAAGATGGGTGTCCAGAGTCCCGATAAATATCTGTAAAACACTAAAATGTCCCGGTTTTCAACATTCACTACCAAATTGTCCCGGTTTTCACCACAATTAAAATAATAATAATAGTATTATACTTGTTTTCAGCGCTTACATAGACGTTTATCATGTTCTGTCCCGCTCATTATTACCTAACCCAATCAAAAAACATAAACAACGCACCACGCGTCTGAATTCAACACTGATTTGTCTGTATGTGTGTCAATCAATCAATGTGTCGTTGTCAAGGCTGTTGCTAGCCTGTGACGCTCGTGGCTCTGTCTGACAGAATCTGTCAGTACGCTAACGGTCAGCTGTCGCGCCGAAGAGAAAGTCGCTCTTTTCTAAAGACCTCCAGAAGGCTTAAGTTACTCTTTTCTTCGTGAAGTAGCCGGCAACGAAAGTGCTGCGTTCTGCACACACTGCAAGAGTACATTTTCGGTCGCGCACGGTGGAAATGCCGACATAAAAGATCATATTAAGACGGCCAAACGTAACTTTTACTAGTGTTGTTATACAGTTTTCAAATGGATTTTTGGAGACAAAACATCATTTTTCGTTTGCTGAGGCGCTGTCCATGGTGTTGAAAGGTGCAGTCACTAGGTGTGCTAAGCGCTGAAATAATTGTCCCCCATCCTGATGAAAACGCCTATGGTGCGTGCATAAGCGCATACATGTGCACGTGCATGAACGTGCGGTACACTTAAGGGTCCCGGTTTGGGGGTTTGAAAACGTGGTCACCCTAGGGAAACGGCTAAGCGTATAAATCCGAAAGGTAAAGTTGGACGTACAGTTGCTAACCTTCTACGCTAACTAGCTAGCTAACGCTGCTAAAAATCAATCGTTGCCGTAACATTCGCTGTTGCTTGTGGATCAGGATTTCACGTTCCTCCCCTGGTTTTTCCCAGCTGGACCGCTGGAACGAGGCTGGAGTTACGACCGACCGGCTGGAAATCTCCGACTTCCGACTTCGAATCGAACGCAGCGTAAGAACCTAATCGGACGAGCAAAATCCCAGTATGGCATGTCCATGGGTCCTGCCTTATTGTTTTAATCACATTTTCACATGTTTTTCTGCGCCTGTAAACGTGGTCACTGTGTGTCTTTACCTTTCTCTCTCTCTTACGATCCTACTGGCTCAGTGTCTCTCTGTCTTTCAGTGTCTCGCTCAGCAACGGGGTTTTGCTTTATCCTCCATTCTGCTGCCACAGGCCCACATCTGTCTGTACAACTTGGTTTCCCTTTCCCAATGTTAATGTAACCCGCCCTGCCACTAGGTCTGACACACACACACACACACACACACACACACACACACAAATAAACACAGCGATTACACCCAGCCATTATCTTGCTGCAGCGGAGCCTCGGTGTGGTCTAAATACAGGGAGATGGATCAGTCTAAACACTGCAGGGAAATGAAGGATATTTTTGGCAACTGTGTCAGGGTTGAAGGTAAAAGACGACGGTGTGGTAGAGGCCAAACACACACACACACACACACACACACACACACACACACCTACACACACACACACACACAGAGGGTTATTTTTGCTCACTGTGTAAAGGTTGATGGGTAAGGATGATGTAGGAGACACTTTCTCTCTGTTTTTCTCCCTCATCTTTCTCTTTCTCTCTCTCTTTCACACACACACACACACACACACACACACACACACACACACACACACAATGACTACTGACTTCAAAAAACACTCAAAAAAGTAGATAGATAGATAGATGTGTAATGCTGTAATGTGGTGTAATGCTAAGCAGTATTGGATTCATTGTGAGTGACAGACACATGGGTTAAGGGGCAGGAAAATAAGACACCCTTCTTCCTAAACACACACACACACATACACACACACCTACACACACACACACACACACACACACACACACACACAGAACTCCCATTGAGAGACTCAAGGTCAAGTCCTGTCCTTTGTTGTTTTCCGGTTGTGGCTTTCAGTCACTCATTAATGCTCGATCCCATTTAACTCCCCCTGCACACACACACACACACACACACACACACACACACACACACACACACACACACCCTGCACCCCACCCCCTGTCTCATCTCGCACCCCCCCCCAACCCCTCTAACCCCCACACCTTCTGTTCATCCTCTCAGATATGCACTGCCAGTATGGCCCCTGACCTCTACCACACACACACACACACACACACACACACGCACACATACACACACACACACACACTAACCCCAGCCACCACTGTCATAAGCCCCCTGTCGCCCTGCCCTTTCCTCTCAGAAATCCCCTTGGATTTTCATTCCCATATGTCCTCAGTGCACCCCCCCCCCCCCCCCCCCCCCCCCCCCCCCCCCCCCCCCCACACACACACACACACACACACACACACACACACATGTCTTGCTTTCCTGTCTGTGGAGGACGGACTACCCTTTTATTAACTCCAACTTGAAAAAAATCTCCCTTTGTGTGATTCTGCTGTTTGAAGCCTGCAGAGAGGAAGAGGAAGTCCATTCAAATCCAGTCAAGTCTCTGGATCTGTGTGTGTGTGTGTGTGTGTGTGTGTGTGTGTGGAGGGGGGCAGTCTGTATTTTCTGTATATTTATTCAAAGTAAGCAGAGTCTCTTCTTGGACTGGATGTGTTTGGGTGTTGGAGGTTCATGCCTGGTTTGTGTGTGTGTGGTTTATTTTTACAGATTCACCAGCAGCTGCCTGTTTAGATCTTCTTCACTCACAGCTGCAGGAAAGCTGCTCTCACACAGGCAGTGTTGGGTCGCATGTTACTCCGTAGTGTTTTAGTGTGTTTCAGATGACTTTTTTGTGGTAACTATTAACTTAACGCATTCGTTTTTAGTTTTTTGTAAAATTAGGATGTCGTTACTTTTACGTTTTTCATGTTGTTTCATTTTTGTTTGTGCAAATAAAAAAAGGTTGAAAAAAGTGAAAATCCTGCTGCATTTTGTGCAGACTAGGGACGGACGAGTCTGACTCCTTGTAATGGAATAGATGGAATCGATTCTAAATCGATTCCGATTCCAAATGAAAATCAACACAAAAACTTAAGTTGTACAACAAAACTTATTTATTACATTACCATAAAATGGTAGAGTTTTGTAGCGACCAAGCACACATATAGATAGGCCTAAATCAAAGTTAATTAATTACAAATTTGTTTAAATTAAACAGTTTATGCGATTCCAGAGTTGAGACTGCAACAGGAGTCGATTCCAATTCCGTTTATTAGTAGAATTGATTCTCAGAATCGACGTGATGGAATTGTGAATCGACTCTTTTGGAGTCGACTCTCCATCCCGATCAGAGCCGTGCTCAGACTGGGACAGGAGGGCAGGTGCTCAACTGTAAAAAATCTCACCTCCAAACACTGTGCACGCTACACAAGGTCAAGTAGGACAAGACTGAACCATTCCACAGGAACAGGAGGGGGCTGTCTGCATGGGTACTTTTGTTGGAGGTCCCGCCTGGACCTCCACCCTGCAGCCTGGACCTCCAACCCGCCTGGACCTCCAACCTGCCTGGACCTCCCCCCTGCAGCCTGGACCTCCACCCTACCTGGACCTCCAGCCTGCCTGGACCTCCACCCTGCAGCCTGGACCTCCACCCTGCAGCCTGGACCTCCACCCTGCAGCCTGGACCTCCACCCTGCTGGACCTCCACCCTGCAGCCTGGACCTCCACCCCGCCTGGACCTCCAACCTGCCTGTACCTCCACCCTGCAGCCTGGACCTCCACCCCGCCTGGACCTCCAACCTGCCTGTACCTCCACCCTGCCTGGACCTCCACCCCGCAGCCTAGACTTCCACCCTGCAGCCTGGACCTCCACCCTGCCTGGACCTCCAACCTGCCTGTACCTCCATCCATGCGGCTTAGACCTCCACCCTGCCTGTACCTCCATCTCTCCTGAGGCTGAATGCTTTCCCAGATCAGATCCCTGGCGGCTGTACCCTGCGGCCGACTCCCAGTCCAGATTATGAGAACACTTTTCTCTTTTCCGTCTTCAAGCGATCCAGCAGGCCGAGCTCAGACTCACCCTGCCGCTCGGACTCTGTGAAGGTGCCGACGCCCGGCCAATCAGGACGGATCTTCGCAAATGGCAAATATATCCTTCCTTCCATTCAGTCATTAAGTATTCCGGATAACATCTCACATCTGGTCAAGGGCTTATTCAGGATGTGAATCTTTCTAATGAATATTCATGAATATTGCCGAGTGTGTATGAACTAAACAGATTGGGCCGTCTGAGCTGCCAAACAAACTCGCAGTGTCATGAGTTTGACTTAACATTTTACAAGTCATTCCCTCTCTATTCATAATATTTTGTTCCATCACCACACGGCCATCTTGGTAGGAAAATAACAGGTGATTGTATTAAATGAACAGGTGATTATAGTCAAATGACAGCCACAGCCAATGAGCTGTGTGTGTGGTGAAGCATCATGCATATGACATCATGGGGATACTATGAATTCCTGCCAGATTTGTATATCTTTCCTGTACTGTGTGTTATTTCCCATTAAAATGAAACAGAAATGCTGTAAAATCAAGAATATTCCAGATTTGGCTTCCACAGAGAGATAAAATAGAGGAATAAACAGTAAACAGTTCTTGATTTAGACTCGCTGCTGCTGCTGAGCCAAATGTTTTCATGACAGGGAAAAAGGAACAAAACAAGTAGAGATGAAGACAGCAGTGAGCCTGACAAACATCCCAGTCCAAGTTTAGCTGCGCGGGTCAGAGTGTTGATGTCCGACCAGACCGCACAAACACGGCGAGGCGCTTATCACGGCTAAAAATAACAGTGTCCCAAGCAAGAGGGATACAATAAACACAAAATACACACACATGCACAGATGCAGGCCCACACACACACACCAAAAAATAAGTGTGTAAACAATGCTGAACACACAAAGCACAGACACACACACTTGGACTTCCTTAAACATGTCCATCCTTGTTTAGATCCTTGCATTGTCTCTGTCTGTGTCTGCCTTCTCCCTCTGGGGATTGGCTAAAAGGGAATTCTTTGTTTGTGTGTGTGTGTGTGTGTGTGTGTGTGTGTGTGTGTGTGTTTGCCTGGTGTTTTTGTGCTCTCCTCTTCCCATCAGCGGCACTAATAACTGCTATCTCTGCAGTGTAAACAGCGTTCACTTGACTGGCGCTGGAGACACACTCACATTCCTGCGGTGGGCAGTAACAGCGCTCACTCTGTTCTACAGCACTGACTGTTTGCCCCGAGGACATGTGGGCAACTTTTTGGAGTTGGTGCAGATGGATGACATGACCTTCAACTGGGAAGTAGACTGGAAAATACATCGGAGTCACTTCGAAGGGGCGTTTGATCAAGAGCGACTGAAGCTGAAGCGTTTCCATGCACACTAATAAAGCGATCATAGTCCGACTGAAGCAATTCCCTGATTATCCCAGTGTGATTTCCTTCATTGGATAAAAGCCGTTATTTCATTATGAGAAACCTGATTAACACAGCTAGGTTTTTGCCCAATCTTTCCAATTATTCAGCGCATGTTTACACAGTATATAAAATAGAGAACAACGCCCCTAGAAGCAGAAAACATCTAACAGCACGGCTACCAAGACTCATTTTTTGGGGGTTTTGCAACTGTAACTAGTGCAAAAGTAATGAGACACAGAAACCTGAGCAGATGAAAATCATCTCCGTGCGGCTCCGTGTTCAAAATCCAAAACAACCGGCAGGAAGTTTGAGTTTTACATCACTTCCTTAAGGAGAGAAATCAACTATGACTGAATCATGTAAACCGGGCTTTTCCTCATTATCGCATTACTAGAGATGCATCAATCGAATTATTGTCATGACCTGATTATTCCCAGTGACCAGGTTATTAGTGTGCATGGAAACACACTCAATGGTGTAATAGTAGAATAAGCTTCAACACAGAAGCACTGATGACTTTTTTCAATCTGATTTTCCTTGTACAGCCCAGAATTCACTTAGACTTAACCGTTTTACGAGCCAGGCTTTTTTAAACCAGAACAGGATCTGTAATGAAGCCTGGTTCCCTGCCAAAGAGGCTGCTAGAGAACATAAACGTATCAGCCAGAGCCAAAATTTTCCTGCATTTGGCCGGTGATCATTTTCCACGGTGGTATCATGACAAATGGTGTTGGCACAAAATGTCTGTCTACACTTGTTCACAATAAAGCCTGTGCATAATTACTTTAAGGCTCATGGCCAGTTTTGCAAAGGCATTCTAGATTGAAGTGGTGAAGTCGTGATTTTCTAATTTCCTCCCACTGTCTGCTGTCTGCAATGTAGAACTGTACTTTTCCTGCCCTGCACTCTCCTCCTGCACTAACAGTGAAGTCTTGTTGTCCCTGTACCATGTGCAGCATTTACATACATATTTTTATTTCAATTCATACATTTTTTTCTTCACTAATGTCACCAATTCCTGTGAATTCATTGAACTCAGCGATTAAAGTGTTTCTGATTCTGATTCAATTATTTTGTTAGGGATTTGCCGTATGTCCTTGAATTTCTGATTATTTATAAGCAGAGGTGGGGACTCGAGTCACATGACTTGGACTCGAGACACAGTTTTAATAGCTTGCGATTTGACTTGATGCACGAAGAGAAAACTTGAGACTTGACTTGACTTGGGTTCTGGTGACTTGGGACTCGACTCTGACTTGTACTCTGATGACTTGAAAAGGTTTCTAAAGTCTTGACTTGAGATCTTGTGTTTGTGTAAATGACTCAGATTGAAAGTGATGAGATTTGTTCCAGCAGACGACTGAATTTAAATTCTGTTTTCTGAATTTGTATGGAATGATTGAATTTATTGAAGTTGAAACTGATTCTAGAAATCAAACTCATGATGCTCTTACCAAGTTTTTATCCTATTAAAACCATATTGCATTGAAAACTCCTAGATATTTAGTTTTCTTTAAGATATTAAATTGATACTGGACTCTTGATTTGTTCTGACTTGACTTGCTGTTCTATATTTAGTCTTGAGACTTGTGCTTCAAGACTTGAGACTAACTTGGGACTCGAGCAAATTTGACTCAGCTCTGTTACACCTCTGTTTCTAATCATACAATATGCAGTTTATAAAAGTGCAACAACGAACTAAGATGCTTTTGGGAAACAAAGCGTCGGACAATACAACAAACAAGCTGCAGTCAGCTGCTCTCACCGCAGCCTCCTGTCTCCTCTCCTTTCCTTCCCGCCTCATCGTGTGTGTGTGAAATTCTCCCCTGTGGTGCGAGGGCTCTGGGATTATTTGTCACAATGTATTTGCGTCTGTGCACACAAACACACCGTCACAGACTCGCCCAAAACAAACTCCAGTACACCACCAGTTTCTCCGCCCTCCGCCCTCCTGTCCCGTCCCGTCTCGTCTTGTTTTGTTTTGTCTTGTCGTGTTTGCCTGCTAAACTGTTTAACCTGTGTAAAGCATTTCACACACACAGATACACACACAGGTCTTCTCTCTTGTCATGTGTCGACTTAACTCTTTATCCGACGCCCAGCTACCACAACAACAACAGGAACGATAGCACAGCACCGGTCACAGTAGATTTAATGCAGCTGTGGTCAGGGAGGAGCAGTGGGCCAACTGTGTGTTAAATATGCAAGTGTTGCTAAGTTTGCATGCTTGCTGCACTGCTTCTGCACTGTTTCTCCATCCTCAAAGGGGAACCGATTAAAAAATTCAGTAGTTGCTGCAGGACAGATGCGGTGTGGGGGGGGGGAAACTCATGGAGAACGTATAAAACACCTCAGAGGGGCTGAACCCGACACGCCGGTTCTCACAGGTGGGGAAGGAGGACAAGAGAGAGAGAAGAATGAGTGGAATGTAACTTCACTGGTATAAAGGGATGGGACACACAGGTGTGAATGTGGCAATCTAGGTCAACGAACAATGAAGACATCATGTAAGGTGTGTGTGTGTGTGTGGGTGTGTGTGTGTTTATGTGTGTGTACACGTGGCGAAAGAGGGGAGAAATGACACAATTACCACACCGCTTCTGAAGTGACTTTGAAGACCAGAGATTGTAGATAGCATTGTGTGTGTGTGTGTGTGTGTGTGTGTGTGTGTGTGTAACAACACAGTTTTCAGAGCGACCTCTTTGAAGAGAACAATGTTGGGAAACACCATGGAGCTCAGATTGTAGATAGCATTGTGTGTGTGTGTGTATGTCTACGTGTGTGTGTGTGTGTGTGTGTGTGTGTGTGTAGGTGTGTGTAGGTGTGTGTGTGTGTGTGTGAGCCGATGGTCCGAACCTTCATCACAGAGGTCTGATATTATGCATCTCTCTCATGTGAAATGTATCATGGTTTGGCAGAATTATAACACATTAGAACAAGTGAAATTAGCTACTGAGACCCAAACCTCTTCTTGAAAAAATGTATTGACTTTATATTTTGAGTGAGAAGTTGGGTTGTGGTCCCGTTGACTTGCATGGAGTTGGAGTCTTTTTGGAGCGGGCCTCTAGCGGACGTTAGAGGAACCGTCGCCTGCCGCCGCTTCCTTATTGGCTTCAAAATTCACCCGTGGTTTTTGGCTGCTTGGTTCCGACTCCAGCAAACGTCCCGAGTGTGAAAACGCCGTGCGATGCCACCTTTCCACCAGCGGCAGTAGCGGGAACGGTCTGTCCCTGAAGGAAACAGGAAAGTCGGGCGCTACGTGTTTCTCTTCAATCCAGTAAAAACAAACCAAGCGGCACCAAGCTACATTCTTACTGAGCTGCATTTTCCAAACATGAATTGTAGGCATGTGTGTGTGTGTTGGCATCGTACCACACACACAACAACTCAGATATGTTGTGTGTCATAAACCTTTAAATATGGTCAAGGTACATTTTAAATTGATTTCACCTACTAACAACCCATACCAAGCAAACTAACATGTGTCACACCCGATCTAGACAGCGATGATCTCCATTGAGTTGACCTGGTCACACCTAGCTGACACCTAGCTGTGTAAATGGTGCAGGAAACTGTACCAGAAGTCAGTGGCGTTCCTCATGTCATTAGTCATGTCACCAAAACCTCATGGTCACAGCCCGGTGACATGAATCATCGTTGCTGGCTTGATCTTCTTACAAAAGGTGCGATCGTGATTTATTTGTGAGGAATGTTGCCAGTTAAGTTCAGCATCACGCTTGCATCTTGCATCACGTTAATCAATGTTTTGCCCGGCACCTATTGCACGCTAAGCCGTCCCGGGAGGGGGGGGGGGGGGGGGTATCCCTATTTGCCTCAGCCCGCCCAAGGTTTCTTCCAAGTTTTTCCTACTAAGGTTTTTCCTGGGAGTTTTTCCTTGTGTGCATTTAGGGTCTAAGGCTGGGTTGCCGGGTAGGTTAGGCTATGTAGAGTAGGTGGATTGTTTGTCTTGCTAAAATCTGCTCCTGCCTACCTTGTGTTTTTCGCTGTTTGTCCTACATAATTTTGTTCGCCACTGATTATGTTTAGTTAGATCTAGCTAGACACATTCTCTGTAAAGTCCTCTGAGACATGCTTGTGATAAAGGGCTATATAAATAAATAAACTTGACTTGACTTGACTTGATCGTGTCTTTCAGTGCTGCTGTCGCATGACAAACTTATCAGGAATTACACAGTTTCATGTTCATGTTGGCAGCCTGTGAGAAACCTTGAAATCGTGTTTTGAACAGGTTTCATATGGGCTACAGCGATAAAAAAAGACATAAACCTCCGATTTGCTCGTGCACCAAGTCAAATTTATCTCACACACGCTCAGTACTTGAGATCATTCTGATTATATCGCTGCTGTCATGTGAAAACCTTGTGACTTGATGATTTTCATGTTTTATCTTCAACTGAAAGCCCCATGCTCTCCTACGCGTTGAGACGAATTCTGCTGCCCTTGGCCTTATGAAACCGTTTCAAAACCAAGTGGATCAACTCAAAAACGCAGCAGTCAGACTGAAGACGAGGCTGTTTTTGTCTGGTATATACAGGTTGGAGTTTTTCACCCGGCAGCAGCGTGGACGCTTTTACCCAAAGTGCCTTACAGTACCATACATTTTTAACGTGGGAGGTTCCTGTGAGAATGGTGCTAACCCTGGCAGTGAAGCCTGACCACACACACACACACACACACACACACAGACACACACACAACAACAACACAGTGCAGAAGCTGAATTCTCACTCTGTCTCTGTATTTATTAGTGTTGGTGTTTTGTTCAGAAAGATTGACACCATCGACACAAATAACTGTTTGATCGCCGGCCATCAGTGTTCACTTCTTGGCAAATTTCCCCCTCTCCATCTGTGTGTGTGTGTGTGTGTGTGTGTGTGTGTGTGTGTTTATGTGTGCTAGTAGGAGTGAAACAGTCCTCCCTGGCATCTCTCCTGGCTTTGCTCCATGGCACACTGTGTGATTCATGCCAACGTGATCCATCTATCTGTCCATCCATCCCACTCATGGAGTAGTAACACCACCCACCCACACACACACACACACACACACACACACACACACACACACACACACACACTGGCCTAAATACACATGAACACACAGATTTAGACACACAGACACACATGCATGCACACAGAAAGAGGGCTGTTTGCATACACACACATATAACACACACACACATACACAGGCAAGTTTGCATACACACAGGTCTACACACACACATTGAAGAGGTTATGATATGATAGTGGGTGTTCTCTGCATTCTGCCAAACAGCCTCTGACAGATAAAGCGATAAGCTGAGTGAGTGCAGCACATCCGCTCTTCACCATCTCTCTACCTTCTTCATTTCCAGCTGTAAACAGACGAGGCATCTGAGCAAGCCACCTGAGGTCCACTAACATACAGTAAATGTCAAATAGAGTCGGTCGGCCGCAGCGGGACTCCTCCCTCCAGCCGGCCCGGTCTCATGAAGCTTCGTGAAATGAGCACGATGTCTTAAGACCACCAGGGGGTCCTTGAGGGGGTTCCAGGGGGTCCCCAGCAAACTGATGAATTGTTAAACTTCAGCATTATTTCATTTACAAATCCTTCCTGGTCACAAAAGATGTCCAGCTGGTCTGGCCTGTCTCCCTCCTCCTGGTATGTGTATGGGTATATGTACGAGTATGTCTATTATGTCTACGAGTAGTCTACTGATGACTTTGTATGTCTATTTGTGACTATTATGATATGGGTATGTTCAAGTATGTCTACTGGTGACTTTGTGATGTTGTGATGAAATGCCTTGTGATTTTGCTGCAAACCAATTTCCCCACGGGGACAAATAAAAAAAAAGTATCTATCTATTTACAAGAAGTTAACACAATTAGAGAATACAGCAGAAAAGACTATTTTGGTCATAGCTTCACTGTTATCTCTCTACCTACAATACAGAGAGTCATGGGATTCTGGACAAAATCATATCTGACAATAAAAATATTCTCAGACTTGGGTTCAAGAGACAAATTCTCATCAAATGCGGGTCCATGGCCCCAATGTGTACTAAATTAGGGGTTCTTGATATGAAAAAGGTTGAGAATCACTGTCTTAAAATGCAAATAAAACGAGAGAATGTATTTCCCCAGGACTGGATTACATGGAGGAGACACGATGGAAAACAGGAAAGGTTTTTATTCTTTCTATATATACAGCCAAAGTTTCAATTCAAAAAATTCATTCATTTTAGTGTCCTAACCTTAAGCAAATTGTTTTAGTTTCCAAACCTTAACCAAAGTTTTAGTTGCCTAACCATAACCTGTTAACCTCTGTTCTCGACTTCAGTAAGCACTCCGCTCCCCATTCACTTTAATGCAAAAAGAGACACCAGCAGTTTGAAGAAAGCGGAACAGTGTGAACGTTTCCTCAGCTGCATGAGACAGAAATGTGCTGTACAGAAAGTCGAGTATTCATAAGCACAGTGTGTTTCAGAGCGCTGTGAGCAGGACTTGAACCTGCGAGGGGAAAACCCACTGGATTGCTAATCCAACGCCTTAAAGGAATAGTTCACCCAAAAAAATGAAAATTCTGTCATCATCTACTCACCCTCATGCCAAATGAAACACAGGTGAAATTTGTCCATATAACACACAGGGAGGCTGCCAGCACAACTTCATAGCAGCCTTCTCCAAAACAACTGAAGTCAATGGGGACCGGTTCTTTAGAGCTCCAAAACAAAAACAGCCAAACAATCACACTGAATAGAAAGACCTACACACTATTATATTGTTGCAAATCAATCAGCTGTAGTTAAGATTTGCACTAAATTATGGTGTAAATATACTGTAGGTCTTTCTGGAACTCTGAAGAACTGGTCCCCATTGACTTCAGTTGTTTTGGAGAAGACTGCTATGGTATGGAGTTGTGCTGGCAGCCTCCCTGTGTGTTATATGGACAAACTTCACCTGTGTTTCAACTGGCATGAGGGTGAGTAGATGATGACAGAATTTTCATTTTTGGGTGAATTATTCCTTTAACCACTCGGCCATCACCGCTCACAGCAGCGGAGAACACCGCTGTCAGTTAGAGTTACAGCCCATTTACTTCTGTCTATGTCTGGTTTACATTTCCCTCAATCGTATTGGAATGGATGCCATGTAATTTAATTCTTTAACATTTACTTGTTTTCCATTGTTTTTGAAGTACAAACGTTTCAGTGTCAAAGTGTTAAATCAACATCAAAGCCATGGATGTGACAGTGACGTGTTTTTGAGATGTTTTTGATTATTTCCTGGAGGAGACTCATTTGTTCCTGCGGGTGTCAGCTGACTGACAGGAGGCAGAGCGGAAACGTAACGCAGCGCTGAGATGAAAACACTCGACCAGGGTCCAGCGAAATGAGGAGAAAACAGAAAGTTTGGCTTCGTGTTTAGTCTGTGATGGATTCTGTCGCTCTGTGGAAGTTGATTTTCAGACCGGACAAGAATGAACGGCAGCAAACGGCTTCTTCTGAAGGAGGAAAACGAGCGCTGATATCTGCAACTATGCTGACTGTGTGCAGAAAAACCAGGAAGGATGGAAAGAAAAGAGGCAACCTGGACGACTGGCATGAAAACCAGTATTATCCTTTAATAACAACTGATCACAAAAAAGCACACTGCAAAAACTGTTAGACTTGTTAAGTTATTTTCTCTTGTATCCAGACTTATCAAGCTTATTTTAGGATTTTTTTTTGTGAAATCATCTTACTGCACTTGTAGATAATTTTGCCAGTTTCAACAAATGTGACTTTTTTTTTCAGGAGAATGTAACTTGTTTCAGGACATTTTCTTGGTAAAAGTGAAATTGTCTTGGAGAAAGATTTTCTTCATTGTTTTATGATGATTTATTGAAAGAAGTCATATTGGCATGAATCAAGTGAAATTGATTGAAACCAGCAATATTATCTGCCAGTGCAGTGAGAGAATTTGACTAAAAATATCATGAAATAAGCTTGATAGATTTGGAAAGGAGAAGTGGATCTGGAAGAAGACGGGAGCGATGAGAGCCGGTTCTTCAGACGGTGTTAATAATATAAATGCAATCAGGCTAGAGAGAGAGAGAGAGAGAGAGAGAGAGAGAGAGAGAGAGAGAGAGAGAGAGATTAGCCTAAGTGTTTTTCTTTCTTCTCCTTCCTCTTCATGTCTCTGTCTCCCTCTCTTTTGCTCTGATCCTCTCTTCCCC